>NC_057813.1:660203570-660302997 GCF_018294505.1 Triticum aestivum | reverse complement strand
AGAGCAAAAATTAGTTTAGATCAAAACATAGTTTATAGCAAAAGTAGTTTAGAGCAAAAGATGTTAAGCAGTAGATGTTAGAGCAAAAATTAGTTTAGAGCAAAAAATTTGATTTACAGCAAAAGTTAGTTTGGGCGGTAGGGTTTAATTATGGTTTTTGTTTTCATAGATGTTTTTTAAAAGAAAAAAATTAAGAAAATGTTGTAGTAGTGCTGCTAGTAGTATATAGTGATACTAGTAGATGTTAATTAGGTTAGGACAGTAGTGGTACTAGTAGATGTTAATTATATGTTTTTAGTTAGGGCAGTAGGGTTTTGCTAGGTTAATTAGGTTAGTAGTGCTGCTAGTAGTAGTTGTACAGTAGGTTAATTAGGTGAAGTATGAATAACCTAAATGAATGAAATTAGTAGTTAACTGGATTTTTTTTCCTTTCATCATTATAGAGCACTAAAGTTAACTTAATTTTGTTCTATTAATAGTTAAATGAATTTTCTTCTACACTTAGTTTTTGAATTAGCTTGTGAAATTTGGACATGTATATTTGGACATGTGGTTGCTCGTGTATATTTGGACATGTGTTGCGGTGTCGAAGACGGATATTTGAACACTGTTTTCAGGGAATGAAGCCGAGTGGCCTATATTTTGCTGGAATGTTGATTGATTTCTGTTTCGACAAATTTTTAGGTGCTCTATTTGTCCACTTTTTAGCAAAGCTCATGCCAAAAAATTTCGTGAATTTTGGCATGACTTTTGCTACAAACTAGGACATATCGAGTGCCCGGGATTTGCCGCACCGGGAAGGAGTCAACGTTCCGACAAAACATAGGCCTTTTTTATGTCATTATTCATTTTATTAGGTCTAGAATTAATTGACTAGATTTAACCGTAGGAAACATGGCTAGCAACGATGAAGGAAAGGGTTATGTTGATTGCGACGACATCTACCTAGCAGCAGAAAATTTTTTGAGGGAAGACGACGATCAACAGATGTTGTTGCTAGGCCCACCTATCGCATCGAGGACTAATACCGACATGCAGACCGGTGATGAGACTGACACCGGCGGCGAGACTGGCGCCGACACTAGCGGAGCCGGTCTAGAACCGAAAGCAAAGAGGCCACGACGCCCAAACCATCTCATGACTACTAGACTGGTGGTCACGGAGATGGACAACGACATTTTTGAGCCAATAGCACCCGAGGAAGCGCGATCGTGCTACGACAATCAAATAGGCTGCATCGTATGGACAACCGCCACCATCAACGATGAGAAACTACAAAAGATAGATAACATGAGGCCCTCCCTCCTAAAGAAGTTGCACCAGATATTCTTGTTCCCGGGCCGGAATGAAAAGGATTATAAAGATTCAGATAAGGATCCGACAATGAAGAAGATAAACAAACACACCATGACCAAGTTTAGCGACACGTTGGCCGCCTGGAAAGCAAGGGTGAAACATCGGATCGTCAACAAAAAGGAACCCTATTCCGAGATTGTAAAGGATAATCCGACAATCACGAAAGAGCACTTCGAAATATTCAAGGCGGCTTGCGAGGCCGAAGCTGCCAAAAAAAAGTCGAAGTACATGAAGGGGTTTCAACAGAGGAACATGGGGTGCCACCACCTCAGAAGCCGTGGTTACGGCGGGAAGAGGTCCAGATGGGCCAAGGAGGACGCGAAACGCGAGAGTCTGGGCATCCCAGACCCCTTGGCGGACTTCACCGTCCCGCAGGAGCGTGACGTCCTAAGGGCACGACACCATTGGGACTCAGTCAAGAAGGTTTTCGAGACGGACCCGATCACGACGGAGTTCATGAGAGTGCTAGTAATTTTAGTTTCTGATCAATTTGACTGCACGTTAGTCATATTTGTAAATGCTCCTTGTTCCTTTTGCAGAGAGAGTAGCACAGGATTGCGGCCAAAAGCGACTCGTCGTCTGAGGCGTTGGCGAGGCCCAAGTGGGACACTCCATTCAACCGGGCATTGAACATATTGAAAGGACTCCCGGTGGAGACTCGGCCGTCGTATGGACGTGTGCACGGTGTCGGAGACGGCACCACGTGGAGGAAGTACTACCGTGAGACCACGGAGGAGATAAATGAAAGACAGAGGTTAACTGAAGAAAACATCAACAAGAAGGTTGAGATTGCGGTTGAGAAAAAAATCATCTGAGACAGTCGCAACAGCGGTAGCTGCGGCAAAACAGGTGGTTGCAGATATGTCTACTGTCTTGGTTCCGGCCGTTTTCAATTGGAGCAGGCAAAATCCAGAAAAAAATGCAGCGGACTTTCCCCTTGCCGACTTCTTAAGAAGCAGCTCGACTAGCGTTGCACCAGCACCTGCACCTGCAACTGCTCCCGCACCTGCTCCCGCACCAGCTCCGGCACCGGACGTGCTTGGCGGTGCTTCATCTTTGGCTGAGCTCGACGCCCTCATGGTATTTGTCACACAGGCCCTCTTCAATAAATGTATAATCTCCTATTTCCGTTGCCTTTCGGATGTCTCACGCCGCAGACATGTCTTTGCAGGCCGACGTAACCCCGTGCACCATATAGTACACCATCGGCGACCAGAAGGTGGACGTGGACGATGATGGTAGTGAAGCCGAAGAAACCATTGTTCCACGGTCGGCCGATCCCCCGGACGTCTTCAAGGTTTCCGTGGCCAGTGTCAAACCGGGCCACGAGAATTTGGCTCCTATGGTACTAGGGGGGACGACGAAGAGACCCCTCGGCGGCTTGGTGATTGCAATGGGTGGGTCCTATTGTGGCCAAAGAGTCTACTTCATCTGGAGGTGGCCGGGAGCACATCCATGAGCACGCAGCCTTAGCAAGGTATGAACATGAACACCCCACCAACCCAATTAGCGTTGGGTGTGGAGCTGGGTGATAGCGGACGGGGTGAGGAACAGGCTACATTAGTCGCTGATGATGTCGCCATGGATGAGGATGAGGATGACGATGACACTCAACAGTATCTCAATACTGGAGCCTACTCAGGGTTTGAGCATCATGAGTGGGTGCCTGAATTGCCGCCTCCGGAGGCTCAACATATTATAGACGACCTTCCAGCAAAGAAGCCTAGGAAGAGAGCGAGGAAAGGCAAGAAAGCTGCTTCTATGATCCAGTCGCCTCAGCAGCCTCGGGTTCAAGACCGTATAGATATCCCCGGTGCGGCAAAATGCCATATCCCCGGTGAACCAATCCTACCTGAAGCAGCGCTAGGGGCCAGATTCGGTGATCTAAGGAGACTTCATGACGATGTGATGCGGATAGAGAAATGCCTCATCGCCTCGAAAAATCCAGGATACCCACTCTACGTGGTTAACGTGTCGCGGCAATTGTCGTACATCGACACATTCCCCCGCGGAGAAGTTCTTCCTTTGATTTGGTTACATCTTTGACATGCTTCACGTGACGAAGATGGATTTTACGTTTGTCCGCCTTTATGCCTTGCACATGAACTACCTCATCGGGGTTGAGCAGATACCTCATATCTGTGTCGCTGACCCGTACTTCATGCATGAGTGCTTCATGGGAGTCTGCCCAAAGCACCATGAATACATGAGGGAATACATCGTCAATTTCATGCTCGCCAATAAGGACAAGGAGGTGATTCTCATGCCTTATCATCCCCTGTAAGTCATCCGCGCGGATATCCTTTCTTCAATTTCAACCATTCATTTGCACGGTGGAGGCTAATTAATTTGAGGTGTACTTATTTTGCGCGGCGGCGGGCGCGCCATCCTCCTCATCCTCTACCCCCGATATTCCCATGCTCTTTACTTGGACTCGTCGAAGAGCCTTAAAAAAAAGGATTACACCCACACCAAGTCTGTTCTCGATAGTGCTATGTTTTACTATGACGCATGGGGTGGAGAGGTCAAGGACAACGAGAAAAGGGACGGCAGGCCCGCCTTCGGCCATAAGACCGACTTCTGCTGCATCCAGCAACCGAGTGATTCTCTCAATATTGGATTCTATGTTATACACCACATGCTCGCGTACAGATGGGATCACCAGAACCTTCGCATGTCACCTAGATCCAGTGATGCCCATATTCTGCAATGGGCAAAGAACTTAGGAGATATCGAGGATCATCGACTTCGAGCTGAGTTCTATCACATCCAGCGCAAACTTGCCCAAATCATCATGAAGGAGGTCATCGAAAAAACAGGCATGTTCTACGAAGAAGGACAAATGTCGCGGGAAGACGTCCGAACATGCGTAGCCGCTCAGCTGCTTGACCTGAAGCATTTCACTAACCTCGGGGACTATCTCCCTGACTTGGATGGATGGCAAGACATGTTGGAGTGATTGTCGATATATGACAATGTGTCTATTTAGTCCATACTTTCTGTATGACGAAACTTTGAGTTATGCATGATGAAACTTTATTTATGATGTAATTAAACCGTCCTCCTCGACTAGCGAAGATCACTCTAGTTAGGGCATTTTGGGTATGATCAACTTTGTTATTTATGCTTATGATATGTTGCTTCTATTTTTGCCAAGTCTGTCTCTTTCTGTTGCTCAACTATATATGTTGCATATCATCGACTCATGTTACGATGCAGGCGCAGAGATCATCGATGGCGAAGAAGTGATATGCTAGGAGTATATATACGACGAGTGGCCGAAGTGTCAGGCCCAGGTGTACCGGTTTCTGGTTTCCGAGCGACAGCCAGTAGTTAGTTTAGGTTCACGCTAATGCGAGAGAGGGATACGAACTCATGTACTGCATAGTTCCGCTCTCACTCATAGTGATAGCTTTTCTCGCGTATATCATTGTTTAGATGGATGACGATGTAGTTGCAAGTATTCGAGACTTGCATGTATATATCGCTATTTTCGAAATGATGACGAGAGACCACTTTGTGTTGGAAGATGATTATGATGAGACTATTTGTATGTATATGATATGATTACATTTGTGGTCTCGCAGCCATTTTATGTGTATGATGATGACATTTGTATGTGCTAAAGATTCTTGTATAAAGCCTGATCAAATACAAAACAAATATGCAGGAAAAAACAAAAACTAATAAAATTAGCAGTAGCGAGTGGAGAAAAGTTAGCAGCAGCGTGCCACTAGTAGTAGTGCGGCCTAACAAAGTGCGCTAGAGCTATTAGCAGTAGCGCATTTTCATAGAGCTTGCTGCTGCTACGCTTGTATAGCAGTAGCGCGGGTGCACATGCGTGATACGTCTCCAACGTATCTATAATTTTTTATTGTTCCATGCTATTATATTACCCCTTTTGGATGTTTGTGGGCTTTATTTTACACATTTATATCATTTTTGGGACTAACCTACTAAGCGGAGGCCCAGCCCATATTGCTGTTTTTTTGCCTATTCACTACAAAGAAAATACACTTCCGTGATGATACATGTTTGTCACAGTAGGTTGCGTTTTTTGTCATGCATGTACATCCATGACAAATTTATGACAGAATCAAGATAGTCATACCTGTGCTGTCGTAGAAGTGTTCCATGACAATACCAAAATTATCATCACGGAAGTGTCCACTTCCATGACGATAATCGTGCGTCACAGAAGTGCTTTCGTCAAGGGTGACCGACACGTGGCATCCACCGTAACGGAACACCGTTAAGCTATCGGGTCATGTTTTGGATCCGATAACCCGTTAACAGCCCCAAGCAATGGGGATTTTCCACGTGTAAAATCATCATTGGCTGGAGGAAACACGTGTCTGCTCATTGTTGGGACAGATGTCATCCACTCATTAGATGGAAGGCGCCTATGATACGTCGACACGTGGCACGGCCCAACAGAGGCCCATTCCTTTAAAAAGGCCGGCCCGTGTGACTTGGTCAAAATGTGGCGGGCCGGCCCAGGGAAAGCCTGTTAACGGCATGTTCGCATATAGCCCATTTACAGCCCGCTAACCCAAGGCCCGTACGCCCTATCCGAATTAGGCCCAGTAGCGTCATCTGGGCCACCCAATATGATTCCAACCCGTTTTCACTTCTGGCCCATGTATGGCCCATGACGTCTTTCGGCCCATATGAGGCCCTATGTAACTCTTGGCCTATTAACGGCCCATGGTGAAACTGGCCCGTAATGAACAGTGTATCACTTTACACCCATTAACGGTCCGTGGTGAAACTGGCCCGTAATGAACAGTGTATCACTTTATACCCATTAACGGCCCGTTATTCCGTTGGGCCGTTTCCAGCCCATGTTATCTTTCAGCCTTCTCGGAGCCCATTTATTCTTGGGCTCATTTCCAGCATTCATTTACTTACGGCCCGTTACTGTCATTTTCTGCTTGTGGGCCAAATTCAGCCCGTGGTTACAGTCGGCCCGTTTGTGGTCCATTAATACGTTGGGCCGTTTTCATACCGTCATGAAATACGGCCTATTAACGATGGCCCGTTATGGTCGACCCATGAACGGACGATTCCAACTCTAGCCCATTTACGGCCATAATGCGGCCTGTTATTGGCCCATGTTATCATACTTCCTGTATAAGGCACATTGATGATACAGCCCGTAGAAAGCCCATTGTTTCTACGGCCCTTAGAAGGCCCATTATTTCTACGGCCCGTAGAAGGTCCACTGTTTCTACGGCCCGTAGGAGGCCCAGTGTCACTACAGTAAATATTAGCCCATGGTTATTGTAGCCTAGTTTTAAAAAATAGGTTATTACAGCTCAAGATGGAAACGGGGCCCCGAAACCCGCGTCCCCGCGGGTATTTACCCCATTAGGGGACGGGGATGGGCGTTTTTCTAACCCCGTGGGGCTGCTGTTGGGTAAAATGTAAAACCCGGCATGTTTCGTGGGTTCACACCCGTTTCATCAATACCCGAACCCGAAACCCGGCCTACCCGCGAAAATACTACACAACATATTGGGCCATGCAGCCTGGACTCACATCGGCCCAAACATCTGCAGCGTGCAAGCCCCCAACCTCAAATCCACTCGACGCACCCCAGCCTTGATAGGTCTCGCACACCACACGAGCACCGCTCCCTCGATCCCATCTCGCACACCACACAGGCCCCGCTGTTGAACCATCTACCATTGTTTGTTGTTGAAATTTGCTCAATCTATGCTGCTGAAATGTGCTTGTTTTGCTGCTGAAATGTTATTCTTTGTCGCCACTATGTTTGTTTAAATAATTTGATTTTCTCATGGGTTCCCCGTGGGTTCCCCGAAACCCGATGGGTTTATGGTACGGGTGAAAAACTAGCCCCGCGCACGGTGATGGGGACGGGGACGGGTTTACAATTTTCTCGTGGGGATGGGTTTGGGAAGGCAAAACCCGATGGGTTTCGTCCCCGTTGCCATCTGGAATTGCAGCCACTAGCAAACCGCGGAAAAAGAACTGCAATGACTACAAGCAAACAAATAAACAAGATAACAAGGAAATAAATAAGCAAGCACTTACGCTAGGCTATCACGGCTATCACATATTACATCCACTGGGCATGAAAGTTCGCCACCAGTGCAAATAAACACGCCGACAAAAGAATATACAAAACTGAGAGCACTTCAGAAGGCACTAGGCCTAGCCAGGAAGGGACCCCCAAACAGCTGAAGAAGATGAGTAGACCTCAGTTGTGTCAACGATAGATGCATAAACACTAGATTTAAGGCTTGATGGTGTGCACGGCAGTCCTCTGACATCTTCATTTCATCTTTGACTTCAAGTCGGAGCTGAGCTGAAGCAAGCCTTTCCGCTTTAAGTTCAGACTGAAGAAGTCAAACTGATTGAGGCAGCGAATGCACAGAGGTTGTCTCACACCTACTGGTGAGTAGCTTCAACTCACTATCTTCATCAAGATAGGACCTTAGGGTCATCTCGCTGTCCACAAGATGGTTTGGCTCACTATCTTCCCTAAAGTTCTGCCTGGCGTAAGAGATACGACTCTGAAAGAGAAACAAGGAGACACGTAACAGGTTTCACAATTATATAAGCAAATAAATGGATCTGTTCTGCATAAGGAACATGTTTTTACAACTACAATTTGAAACTGGTAGTTGTTGCAAACATCCAATCAGATGTAAACAACAAAGCAAACAGCAGTGGAGGAAATGATGCCTATCCAAATCTATACTAGAACAAAGTTTGAAGGCTTGAGAAGGATGAACTTATATTACATGTTAACACGGGCTGGACAAAGCCCTTCTCCATGTTGTTGGAAGGATAATTCAATAAATTCCCCAAAGAAAACTCTTTATAAGCGTTGCCATTATTCTACATTTTGCAAAGAGTAAATATAGATCAAATAATATTGGAAGAAACAAAGGATAATGAAGCTCAGGTGCAGACTGATGATACATAATCAAATAGCAATTAATTAAGAACAACGTTACAAGGCAAAAGGGAGAGAGGTACTGACGAGAGCAATGCAGAGCCCATTATTGTTTTGAGATCGTATGATCCTTTGAGCAAGGAGATTCATCTGAAATTAGTTTTCATACAAGAGAGAAGGTAAGGGACAAGCAGAAATTTAGGAGTTCAAATTTTGAATTGATATCATAGACAGTACCTGACGCTGGGCTCCCAGCAGTTCTAATAGGGGTTTGGCCACTGGAGTAGGGGTAAAGTGTGGTACAGTTGGGCCTGTGTTTTCTGTGGCTGCTGATCTATCTGATTTAACAGGTATCACTACCTTTTCCAAATACCTAGTTTGTACTCCTTGAGGATCTGCACTCACCCTCTTCCTTTTGGACATCTATTATGAAAGAACAACATTTGACTGGAAAAATATAGTGTGACGACACATGGAATAGGTACAGAAAATGGATAGGTATGGCATATAATCATATATATATGATGCTTAAACTAAGCAGATGGTGTAACAAAGTAGAAGTAATGCAAGAGGTCAGATGCAAAATATGTGCGACCAATACAACTTTGCAAAGCTAGAGCAAGCACCTTGATGGGTGAATAAGATAGGCCATCCTCCACCATGCCAAGTTTGTTAGCTAGTGGATCGTTCTGCAATATTCCTCTCGTGCGCCCATTCTCATATTCATTTTGATAATGTTCAATATCTGACATGCATGAAAACATAAAAACAAGTGAGATTTTGTTTGTAATGCAGAAGTGATTCTAATCCAATACTGCCTCCCTGTAAACCCCTTTGTGCTATCTCTGTAATTCTTTTAAAAGATGCCATGCATGCTGTAATTTGGTGTGTGCATTAATATAATGTAGCATACTACTCAAAATATGAGAGCTCCAGAAGTGATGACACTCCGCAGATGATAGCTTCAACATATAGTAAAGAAGAACAAGTCGACCTGACCTGACAGATTCAAAATATACTATGGGAGAACAACTCGACCTGACCAGTCGACCGCAAGAGAAGAGTATCATCTTAAAGAAGAGCAGAAGAGCAAGCAGATTGAAGATATTACAAGTCTTTCAATACAATGTCGGTTGGCTACCCATGATGAACCAGAGCGCACAGAGAAATACTATTCTTTCCGGTCTCTCCATATGTGGCTCACATGCATTTCGAAACTAAAGTAGGAACATTTAGCTCACCAATTAAACATCTCTCAGTTTTACTAATGTCAGCAATAATATTAGATATGAATTTGTACAACTAAGCTTGTTTACCTCGATGGGTGAAGCAGTGCTATTACGACACGAAGCACGTAGGCTGATTGTGGTCATCATAAAATGGGGAAAACATAAGCATGATGAGTACAGTGTTGACCGTGGCAGTGGGATGGCAGATCTGAAGCTGCAAACCGCGCAAAGGGTAGTTAGCAACCGATGTTTTCTTGAAATAACAACTAAGATTTGGTATGGACAAGAAAGTACGGTCAACAAGTGACAAAGAAATGCAATTATGCTGTCTCTCTATATGTCGCGACATGCATTTGGAAACTCAAGTGGGACCTTTAGCTAACCAATTAAATGTGTCGGTTAACTAATATCAGTATCATATCACAATCATATTTGAACAACTAAGCTTTCGAATTCTGAGTGTTGTGTTGTTTAGCTTGAAGGGTGGAGTAATGCCAGTACGACAGAAAGCACCTACGCAGATCATAGTAGAGTAGATAAAAGGGGAAAACCCTAAGCATCAAGAGAAAAATCAGGAAAGTGAAACTAGCTGGACCAGTGGGTGGCGCACATGCTTTTCGAAACGAATATAGGAACATTAGGTGACCAATTAAACGTTCTTTGTTTTAGTGATATGAGCAACAAATCAGATTCGTATTTCAACACATAAGCTTTGGGTTGAGGTCTTGAGGAGCAGTGCTAGCACGACACGAAGCACCTACGATGATGGTAGTGAATACAAAGGGGGAAACCATAAGCTTTACGAGTATAGTGCCCGTGCCATGGCAGATCTGAAGGTGCAAACCGGACAAAGCTACATCGCAACCAATGTTTGCTTTCAACTAGCCACTACGATTTGGTACGGACAAGAAAAGTACAGTAAACAAATTACGATCTATTTTCCGGGTGAGATCAATAACTTAAGCACATATGGAAGAGTACCACCTCTCTTGCGACGCCGTGTAGGCCTATGCTGATACGTTGAGGGTGCTGCGGGTGCGATGGCTGTTGGCGGAGGGGAGGAAGACTTTAGACGGCAGACGGCCCGGTCAGGGGATATATCCCGTTGCCATGGACGAGGCGGTCGTAGGAGCGGCAACGGCAAGGTGGACGATGGCGCCGATGAAGCGAGAGGAGGCGATGAAAGGATCCTGGTCCAGCGCTGTGGATGAGAGACGTCCATCTCTTGCAGTGGACGACGGGGTAGGGGTAGCGGCGCCCGCAAGGTGGAGGATGGGGTGGCGGATGGAGGAGGCTGGCTGCAGTGCAGAGGTTGTCGTGCCGCCGACGGTGTATGAATGGGGAAATGGAGGGGGGTCTCAAACTTTGGGACGCGCTTCTCTGAAATGGGGGAAAGTTACGAACTTATCCCCCATTTAAAATTTCAGACATCGCGTCGGTTGGGGATAGGATGGTAATCTCGCATCTCCCAAATATTTGCCGGTAACTATTTCGGGCGAGGATAGGGTGTTTTGCCGCCCACGGTTGGCGCCCACGGTGTCTGAACGGGGCTAACAGGTAGGGCGGTTGTGTCACGTCTGATGGAAGTTACACATCTGCCCCTATTTAAAATATTAGCCTACATTGATTTCGGACAAGGAGAGTTTGTTTTGCCGCCCACCGTGTATGAATGGGGAAATGGAGGAAGAGAACATATCTTTCGGACGAGCTTGAATCAAATGTGTTTTGCCGCCCACGTTTGGTGCACACCGTGTCTGAATGGGCTCAGAGGCCGTCGTGTCACGTATGATTGAAGTTACTAGTCTACCCCTATCGACAGGAGTGTAAATCCGGTCGATAAGGATGTAAGTGTCAGGGGTAGACAGTAATTTCCATCTCGCAAACACTTGCTTCGGGCAGCCCACAAATTATAGTGGGTGTTTAGCCGCTTCGTTCAAAACTTGGGAGAATTAGCATTCACGTTTGCCCTCGGACCTGGCAAACTAAATTCAAATCCAATTTGTATTCGATTACGAATATCCACAGATAATTATACGTTTTGTTATTTATTTCTTCAACGCCACAACAAAGATTTATTCCACCTTTATATATGATTATGATTTAGAAATGTCGTGATCTTCGAATTCAGTAGGTTGGATACACTCTGATTCAAACAGTTATTTCATCAAATACAATATGCTCACACGAAAAACACTTCACCTTATGTCATTCATACAAGTACTGAGGATTACCTCGCCTAAAAAATTCGGATCATTACAACACATGGACAACATGGAATTCTGGACAACATAGGGGGTCTTGCAACATAATCCATTCAGAGACATGACACAACATGCAAGTACAATAATCTAATGACAATTTCAACTGGTATCTAAAGAAGAACCGGGATTACCTTGGGCTTCAGATAGCAGAAACAGCAGGACCTCCTCCGTCTTCAAATGCAACATTCTTACTTCGTCCAATTCTTAGGTTGCTTGCATAATGCGTGCTGCTAATTCCGTAATTTCAAGCCTCAAGATAAAGATTACCTCATTCATGGCAGCCACACCATCTCTTTCTGCCTCTAGTAGAGCCTCAAGCACTATAATATCTGTGCTCAGACTGCTCTCTGGCGGTGTTGCCTCTGAACTGCTACCATCTGGTAACATGGATGGCGCACTGCTTCCACAAATAGATTCTAGGGTTGTACATTGTGTCCTAGTGTGAACGGCATCCTGAAAGGTTTCCGCTAGACATAAGTAAGAGATAGTTATCGTATGATCCAGGCAATAAGCTTACATGGTAAACGATGGACGAATTATTGCCGAGCATGGCAAACTATATTTGAATGGTTCAAAGCAGCATCAGCCAAAAAGAAATTAAAATGGTAAGATGAAACTAGGGATGTAAGTGGCAAATAAACGACATCCGCCAGTCCCATCTAGTTAGTTTTTGCTACCTCCCTAGTTCATTTTCCTCAAAAAACAAAAACTCTTGTGATGAAGTTGAGAGGAAAAGTTAAGGACTCAAATGAAATAGGCATGCATTTCTTTACGATAGTACAACAAGCACTGCTAACATATTGGCCAACTCAGGTATAGCGTAACAACAAACAAGCATTCGAATCAAGCAATACAACAAAGCAGACAACTAAACTATTTGTAATTCGGTAGGATTACACATTGAGGGCACAAGCCAAGAAAGCAGCCCACTCGCATTACATTTCACATGTACTAAAACACATTGGCTTACCATATGTTGCTGTGAAGCCTAGCTGCTGTTGCAATGTTCTTTGAAAATATCGTCAGCATCCCGTGGTTGCAAATCTAGTTGTTGTAGTTTATTCTGCACCATCTATTTAGGTAAAATTAATTTTAATCGCATGCACTGGTCTGAATTGATCATCAATGGTTCATCTAAACTAATGAAAGAAGGGTGTGTGCATACACGACAATATATCTGCTTCCCTCTATTTTTATGCTTGTTCGAGGTGCCAGCCCCAAAAGAACAAATATTTTGCTTGATGGGGTTGGCAGCTCCATAATTAATGGAAGCATCAAATTAGTCATGCAACTTGGGAAGATCAAGAACACGCAAACAAGTAATGAACAGAGGCTCGGAGCAGTGATGTAATAGCTAGCAGAAGAAAATGTAGGGTAAAACGAACAAAAAGCAGCGGAACCACATGCTAGTTTGGTGATGTGTAATTAAGCATAGAGAACATTAACTAGTCTGATGGAACCAACAGGTGGCATGTGAACAAAACTAAAGCATATTAACTATATGTGCACTGGTATGTAACTTAGCACATGTAACGTGCTCATTGCCAGAAGTATGGCCCTACAGGTGCAAGCAGAATAATGCGTCTCATTAAAAACTGAATGATGCCCTGAAGAGATTCAAAGGTGCGGTGCTTATGCTAGGAAAGTGAACGTAGGCGCCGGCCGTTGGATGATAGTACTTGATTCTCGGCGGCGTATGGGTATCGTTGTCATACTTGATAGCTAAGGATCATCGATGGTGCTCGTGTTGCGGTTGAGTTTGGGCCGGCTGTCGCCATCGCTGAAGCTGCTCCGGTGCTACGGTTGTGGCGCCTGTCGACATACAAGAAAGCTCATCTGTGGTAAGTGAACAGTTGCACGATAAAGAGAAAAACCGAAGGAGTACAAATCAAAATAACCTGATGAGGCTGCGGCGTCGGTAAAGCAGGGCCGGTGGAGTTGAATATGGCGTCCGTGGAGCGGGTCCGGGGCAGTGGATGAAGGCTTCGGCGGGCGCGTTGTACAGTGCTTTCCGTGAGGCGGATCTGTTGCCGAGGACGAGGGCTTGTATGAAGGGCCAGCGAAGGGCGGACGAGGGAGTTAGTGAAGGGCCTACGCTGTGGAGGACGAGGGCGCCGGTTAAGCAGATCCGGTGCGGTGGACCATGATGGCGGTCAAGGAGATGTGGAGCGGTGGACAAGCCAGTCGCTGAAGCGGCTCCGGTGAAGTTGTGAGTTGGCAGTTGGGGGTTCCAAGGTGCGGAAGGTAGATCCGGCGGGATGTGAGGTCCACCGCTACAGCGTAGGACTAGATTCGGCGGCTTGTCGTGGTTGGGGGGTCAGGGAGGGGAAGGAGAGGGGCTCTGGGGAAGAATGTTGGGGGCAAAGAGGGGAAAATAATGGAGTTACCAAAGCAGCCCTTTTCCGTTCATGTGGCAGGGGTAAAACAGGAATATCGCAGGGCTAAACTTTCGGGCGCGTCATATTTCAATGTGAGCGGGAAGTTTGAAAGCTTTTGGCGCCTAAAATTATAAGTATTCTGCTCTCATACGGCCGACTATGATATCATGGCCGACAATTTGTTTGTTTTGCACGCAAAAAAAGTGCAAGTTTTGAAAATCAATGTCTCCAACTCGAAACTTAGATTGTCCATTCAATACAAATATGGATCATTGAGCTACTACAAGCAAATACCATCATACGGTCCAATTCAAATGAAATTCCAAATGTGTTTATCCTAAATATGATGACAAAAGCAAAAATGTGTATGTGTATGAATAAAGTGAATGATTATAAAGTTTGAACATGCCCGTATGTGTATATCTCTAGGTTTGATATATGAATTTCAAATCACAAAATTCTGGCTTAAAAAATGTACCTCCGCTTAAATGAATTACAAAAGCTAATGATGGAGTCGAATTCCAAAATTCCAATCTTAGGTTTGTAATTCTGGTACATCAAGGTATATCACGCATGTTCAAAAGTATAGTTATCTCACAGTACAAACTGTGAAATAAATTGATCAACCATGAGTGCACAATATCTCAATTATGCTAAAGTCCCTCAAATATAGACACCACACTCTTTATCTGAAGTTAACCCCCCGTCCCCACCACCACCACCACCACACACACACACACACATAGAGAAGTCGTTCTCTCCCCCAGACACCAACACACGAGCACATTAACACCCTCTCTCTTGTAAAGTCCGGACCCCAACATAGGTCTCTATCACTTTGTCTCCCGGGCATGCACACATCTCTTCCCTCACTCTCTAGGTCTCCCGCTATCTCTCTTACCCAAGCACACACACTATGTAGAGTGTATATTTCCCATACACACAAAACGTCGCCCCCAAACGTCTATCTCCCTAGTTATGTGGTTCTCGCGCACTCACCTCACACACCACCACCACTGCAAACAAGCACACTTTGTCTCCTTGTGCACCACTCTCCTCTTTCTATCTCTCCCACATGCGGACCCACCCCCAGCTCCTTCCCTGTATAGATATATGTCGTGACTCTTTGCATAGCTCCCTAATGTATAATCGTTCTCGATTTCGCACATTGTTCTCTACACCATCTATTCTAGATCTCTCATGAAGTCCCTATCACACACACGATGACTTGCTTCCCCTGCGTCTCCGTTCGTAGGCCAATTTCGGACAACATCAACATTGTCCCCCTATCTATACGCCATTTATGGACACAAACGAACCCTCTCGCCCCCTCTCTTCCTCTCTCTCTCTCTCTTTCTCTCTCTCTCTCTCTCTCTCTCTCTCTCTCTCTCTCCGTCGCTAGCTCTCTCTTTCTCTCGCTCTCACACCCCTCTCCCACACACACACTCGATGTCTCTTCCAAATAGTCTGCTACCCCCGCCCGCACCCGTGCTATCTCGATACTACACATGTCACACCATTCCCCCTTCCCTTATACTAGGTTTACATCATCAGTGGTCTCTCTACTCCACATACACTCTCTCCCTGTCACACACAAACGCGTGCACAAACACACAGACATGCACAAACACCCATTTATCTGGATCCTCATCTCTCCCCATGTCCGCATGTGTATCTCACACACTCACTCTCTAATTATGTATATGTGTCTCCATGTTACACAACACAAAGCCCCATGTACATGTCTCTCTCTATCCTCCACACACATAGACACAAAGAATCTGTTATCATTGCCTCAGTCTCTAACATATCGCACACGCACACTCTCTCTCTCTCTCTCTTGCAAACACGCTCAACAAGGGTTTCCCGTGAATAACGTACCGTCTACTCATCAACAGTCGTGGTAGTATGGCGAACACGAGACGTGAAAAAGAATAAATCTACACGTGCTTAGACCACCTAGTATGACTACTAGGACTAGAGCAAGGCAAAAAGCGCGCCGCCGTCACCCCCTCCTTGTCGGTGACGGGAAAATCTTTGTTTTACACAGTCGAGAAGTCAGTGTGCTAAGGTCCCACATGCCGAGGCATTGAATAGAATGTAGATGCTAGTTTACGAAAGCAAGTATCGATAATACGTTTGTATCTCCATACTTATATTTCTTCTTTTATAAAAAACAGAGTTGGTGATGATGGTACGTGTGCCATCTTGCAATATAGACCGTCCGATCTATATCTGACGAAACTAAAAGATACCCGCACCCCTCTCCACATTTGCGGACAAGGCGTTCCCTCGTTCGTCCTTATCTCCAACAAACCTCATTGTTGAGCAATTAAGAAAGAAAGCCTCTGGAACAAACTAGCCCAGTGGCCGCCGCCGGCGTCGTCAATCCCCATGCCTCCGCTTAGTCTGACCACCAACCACCACCACACCCAACTCCTCTTCACCTTATCTCATATTTCTCAAGATATCATTAACTTTTACACATGGGATTACTCCCGCAAGGGTCAATCACAACAAGTGTTTTTATAAAAAAAATGCATCTTGATGTTCCGTTAATGCACGGATCTTGCTAGTACTCCTACACAAGACTAAGTTGGTGATGCTGGTGTGTCTGCCATCCGTCGTTTCTGACCATTAGATCTACATCTAACGATTGTGAGGTAAGTTGTTGCCTTTTCTCACCAACATCCCACTTGTCTACCAATTTGCAGAAAAACCCATAATTAGTATCTTAAAACCAACCACATCCCTCCCTGACCTCACCAAAACAGCCCAAGGAATATATTATAATTGAAACATAATATATCTCTAGTGACATATGTATATCAAAATTAGGGTGTTTTGTACCAAGTTTGTGAATAAGTATTATTCTAATTATGATTCGTTGCAACGGACATAAACATTGCTAGTATTTCCAACCATGTATTTTTTTCTAGTATTCCATAGTTTCGAGTATTCCATCAAGATATTAGTCACTCATGGTTGATATTTACTTTCAATCATGTACACATATGCACTATGTAACTAGCCTTGCTTATTGGCTTCCAAAGCTTAACTTTCACTCCTACTTACAATATGTAGAGTATTTAACAAAAACTACCACTTTCAACCAGCCCTAGGAAGAATCTATTGTACAAAAAATAGCAAAAACATACCCCAAATTTCTTAATCCACGCCAAAAACTACTACCTAGTACTCCTACCGATTAGGTTCGTTTAAACCCATTTATCACTGGGTTGGCCCACATGTCCGTGCTGACGAGGCAGCTTAAACCAACACATTTTGTTTAACCGTTGACACGAGGGACCCACATCTAACCTTCTATACTGTTATTCCCCCTCAAATCACTATTTTTCCTGAACATTACTTCAAACAGTACTGATGCATGTTCGTCGGTGGCGCCGATGATGAGCGAGTTGGCCGCTGCTCCGCCGGACGGGCCGGACGCCGCGCTGGCCTCTGCACGGGTTGGCAGGCTGGCCCGAGCGTGACTCACGAGCGAGCAAGCTGCCGCGCTGGCCTTCGCTTGAGCCAGATGGCTGGCCTGAGCGCGGCATGCGCGAGCAAGCCGCCGCGCTGCCGTGCCAATCTAGCTAGCAAACCTTGCAGACAAGCAGCTGGACGGAGCTATCTTGGCTAGCTAGCAGCCGCAAGCGCCGGACGGAGCTGGCATCTGGGCTGCCGCAAAATGGGCTCCGCACCGCCGGCGGTTTTGACCTCGCCTTCTGCCGGCGGCGGTAGCTGTGTCCCATGGCCGAGGATGACTAGGTGGACGGGCCGGAGGTAGGAGGTTACTCGAGGATTTTGGTTGGTAAGAGCATGTACAATGGTTGATAAGGTTGTCTTATCTTAAGTCTGCCACGTATGCAAGTGGAAGTAGTTTCTTGGCATTTTAGTGGTTTCTTGCATTATTAGGGGTTTCTTGTAAGGAACAATGTACGTACTACTAGCGACAAAAGGCGATTCTAGGTTGCGTTGTACTCCAACGAGTACTACTAGTGGTCGCGGGAGTGTATACCTCGTTTTGTGGGTTCGATCCCGGCCGAACGCACGGCGGCCTTTTTTTTAAAAAATAGTACTACTACACTTCGCTGCGAGCCAATATTTTACACGGGTAGTTTGAGTTTTGAAGTCAAACGGACGTGCGGCCCCACAATCTGGGTGCACTGGACAGCCTAGCCACGTGAACGAGTTTTCCTTCCCAGCATCCCGTGGCTCGCGTGCTCGCCCTAGCCGCACCTCGCTTGCAGCTTCCTCATCAGCTAGTAGCATATTTAAACTAGCGCCTCCCAATTAAGCCCGAGGAGCCGGAAAAGCCTAGCGGGGCATTGGGAACTGTGCAATATGACTCTGTATGTAAAGTATTGTACTACTAGTACTCTGTAGCTTGTGGTGTTGCACGCATGGACTTCACTCCATTATTGGTTCTACTATAAAAGAAATTCATCTTGACGTGTTTTTTTTGAAATGGAGGCAAAAGCTTTGCTTCATCTCATTCATAAAGAAGGAACTACTAACAAAGTTCGACGAGATCCATTACACCTCCACAAATGGAAGCGAAAAGCCTAGTCTCGCTGTATCAAATAACTCAAATGTTCTGCCCCCGCAGACCGCAGTAACCGTCGCTGATAAACAGGCTGCTAGTGTGTGCGTGAGAGGAGCGGCTGAGTAGGCCAGCTACTCCTACGTGAGAGGAGCGGCTGAATATAGCACCGAGAGTACCCACTAGGCCACTACGCAGGTGTACTTCCCCTGCATTGATAGTACAGCGATGGTTCTAGAGAACAGTAGTACCCTCCACTTCCAACTATAGCTCCTTGGCCCTGAGATTCAAGAGTTCAAAACTGGTGCACTATACTAGACTAGACTAGAAATATAGTACATCGCACTAATACTCGTAGTTGAGAAAAGTAGTACTGGTACTGCTACAGTACGAGTACGTACTCCTCCGTCACATAATGTAAGACGTGTTTTGACACTACTTGGCGTGTACAAAAAATGGCAAAAACATACCCAAAATTTCTTAATCCACGCCAAAAACTACTACCTAGTGCCAAAAATTTCTTACTAGTGCTATTATTTACAGTATAATGCAATCCCATAATGTTCCATAATGCTAGTACTAGTAGTAAATAATAGCCTCACCCCTTCGCTGAGGAATGATCTACAGTTGAAAGGGACGAGGCCCTGCGGTTACTACACTCTTATCTCCTCCTCGCCAGTTCCCCTCCCCCCGAAGAGAAGGCAGTTCGTCGCTGCTCCCATGGATTTGCCAGGCGGTTCTCCTCCTCGTCGGGGCTGGGATACCTTGGACGGTGATCCTCTGGGAGAAATCGCACGTCGCTCCGACGTCCTCACCGCCGCAAGACTCGGTGCTTCGTGCACCAACTTTTTCAAGACGCTGCTTAAACAGGTTTGGGAAAAGGCCATGCTTGTTGGTCTTCCATGCGTCCTCGAGGAGAAGGTTCTTCTATGGGACAATCCTTCGAACAATCCACTACTCCCTTGCCATGGTTGCACGTTGACTCCGCTAGAGTTGCCGACGTTGAGAGGTAGTCGGATTTTGTCCGATGAGCAGGTCAGTAATGGAGTTTGATCATGTAGTACTTAGTTATTCCATTTCCATCCCGTAATTTTTCCGCTGCCCATCGTCTTATATATAGGTCTGGGTCGGTGCCAACAAAGATTGGCTTGCATACCTTCGGCCGGATACCACCATCATTTTGCACAACATCCACAACAGTGCGGCCATTCCGGTAGACCCCTTCTCCACCATTGGGATCGGCCTTCTGGACTGGCTGGGCTTGAATACGTATGATGATGCCTACATGAGATTGAAGAAGATAGAAATTGCGGACCCGCCGACAAAGCGACGCGGCTACGACGATTACTATCTCATCGCGGTGTTCTACATAAGGATTGCCATCAATGCAAGACGCAGTAACGGCAGAGGCTGGCGCATGTTGGCGGCGGCAAATTTGTACCCCTACATGTTCGAAGATGTCGTGCGCCATCTAGGCCGCATCTTCACGTGACAAGCCAGCGGACTTGTTTCATCTGGTTGCCATCCTACGGTACGGGAGATTACAAACGGAATGCACAAACCATCATTTGCATCCCTAACGGTACTCCATTATTTTGCAGGGACCAGTCATCCCCCGATCAAAATAAGATCGCCGATCCTGGATGTGCATTTGCATCCGCGATACGGTCTAACCTGGAACCTTGTAGCTGACTTTGGCATATTGGGATCAACTATCTTAGCAGTCGTTACCCATGGTACCACTGATGTGCAACATGGTCACACAATCTACCACGATCGGACCGTCACCATCTACCCAGGTATTCCATTTTTTAACCCTCTCGCCTTCTCTTTCATTGTTGTACTAGTAGTATACTTAGTACTACTAGTAGGAGTACTTTTTACCTTGGAGAACGCATATAGCTAGCTGGGCCCTTGAAGACTTGAACCCACTAGCTGCCACCATTTTTGTTTTTCCACGTCTTACTATCTCATCCATGTAGCCAAGAGTGGCTATATATAATAAGCAGGTTATTTTACTTCCTCTATACCGGAGTAGTACTATTTGCTGCACAGTATTACTGACCGCCATATTTGAGCATAGCATTATTATGCATGGACCTTGACTATGTACGTCACCATGTATCCAGATCTGGGATGCCACGTGTACCAGATGAACAGCGCCGAGTTCGACCCCCGTGATGCTACGTGGGTGCCGAGGAACACTCTTGGAGAGTACTCGCTTTTCATCGGGGACAGCTACCCCATTGTGAAGCGGATGCCACCTTCCGTGCACGGCACGGAAGGCCTGCCGTTCATGAAGCATGGTTGTGTCTTCATTGCGCACCGCCGGATGAATGACATGCTGGGACATGATATCCCTGATTTATGCCGCTTCAGCTTGGATGAGTCTCCATCGTGTGGAACCGGACTAGAAAGCTGCGACAATGATTCCCGTTGCCCACCGCTATGGATCGTGCCATCCATGAAGGACACCTAGGACTGGAACCTGGAGGAGGACATGCATGTAGCCCATCTATAACATGTAAGTGGAGTACGGTAATTGTGAACGGCAGCGCTGTGAATATACGTAGACTAGTCGTGCACAAATTTATCACATGAATTGGAGATGAACTTGTGTGGCATACTGGCATTTGTCCTTTAGAATTTATTACTAGTAAATGTGTTATGTGTACATGCAACTTGTGTGGTTGTTGCACGGGCTCCAACATGCTCTTTGAGAAAAAAAGGTGGCACAACTTTGGATATACGTGACGTGGCGGCATCATACAGTAGCATCGTTCGCTATAGTTGTAGTACACTCCTACTAGGACGACAACTCCTATAAAACCTTGCGCTTTGCTCTTTGCCTCTTCGGAAGGTTCAACAGTTCGTACTCGTGTGAACCTTGCACTTGCTTCTTCGCCTATTCTGAAGGTCCAACAATGATGATACTGCAGTACAATATGCTTTTGGCAATCTGACACCGATTGAACTGCTGCACGTCCACCGCGAGGGAGAGGGCGAGGGCAAGGGAGAGGAAAAGGGAGAGGGCGCTGTAGTCAAAACCCTCTCCTCGTCCTGCGAACCACCGCGCGCGTGGGCGAGGAAGAGGCGTAGTAAGCAAGCTTCTCCTCGTTCAGCGAGTTGACGTGACACATTAAAGCAGTACTAGTACTAGTAGTAGTCCATATTGCGTCCTTTCCGATTAATATGGCTTAATCTGAAATGAGAAAAATACACTGGCGGTCAACGTATGTAACAGTACGCTCTTTACGGTCACTATATATAGTTTTGCTTCAATTATACGATCACTAGCTCATCGTAGAGCACCGTATTGCACCCTACTGACTGGCCACATAGTCGATGTGGCACTTTGTTGACTGGTTAAATTGTCACCTGGTTTCTGGGTCCCACCTGTCAGTTGGCGGAGCAAAGAAATCAATTAAACAAAACTTTACGCAGGCGCCACACGAGTCCAACCCTTGCGCCCAAACCGCCCTGGCTGTGTATGTGAGTGCATGCACGTGTCCTCCCTCGGCCTTCCAACAAAGAGTGTACATCGGCTATAAAACAAAGAGTGTAGTAGTACATGATGTACATCTACACTATCAATGCATTTAGCCTTTAATCTAAATCGATATTGATTGACTAATGCACCAACTTGTGATGTAGGTATAGGCTACATGTCTATCCTTAATTACAGCATGCAACGGCCTTCATTTAATCTTCTTGTCTCAATGGTCGCATGCACACATAAGTCTGCTACTTTTGGGCGTTAATTATACCCTGGTCAATGTGTAAATCTCTAAATGTACAGTCTTTCATGGACGTAGGGAGTAGGTTGAGCACTTGAGCGTGAGCGTGTGTGTTGCGTCGTGTGCTGTGTGCCGCATGGGTGCGTGAGTGTTGCGTGCGTCCATGTGGAGTACGTGTGAGTGTTGCATGTTGCATGCATGCATGCATACATGGGGCTTACTCCCTCCCATTCACATGTTCATATTTCAAGCTTCCTCTGTTCCCTCCATATGGTGATACTCCCTCTGTTCCCAAATACTCCAGTACGGAGTAAAAGCCTCCCTCTGTTCCCAAATACGGAGTATTTTTCTTTCTACAGATTTCAACAAGTGACTAGGTACGAAGCAAAATGAGTGAAGTGAGCGTAGAGGCATAGGTATACTGTAGAAAGGAAATCCTCGCAGTGAACTATTCAACTAGTCTTTGCAGTGAAGTGACAATACACGCTGCAGCAGATGGGACACATAATTAATAAGCTGAACCAGCGTGTTGGTGTTACTAAATCAGCCTTACCCAATACTGCCATCATGTTTGCCAGTAGAGCACGCTTCCGCAAATACTCCCACGCACCTGTGTCCTCCATTAACTGAAATATGGGCCCTCTTGTGGTAAACCCACATGTCATCGGTGTAACTATTTACACTCCGGAGGACGGTGCCTATATCCTGGTAGTAGTACTAGTAGAATTGAGATTTAATGCACTTTCTTCCCCGTCTTCCACTCTTCTTCCTCCTCTCTTCCCCATCGTCGGCCGCACACCATTTACCCCCGCTCACTGCTCGCCCGCCCGCGCCATCTTCCTTGGTAGCTCGCGCGTACCATATCCCCCCGCTCACTGCTCGGCCACACGAGGAGAAGCTTCTTCGCTCGCCCGCCCGAATCCACTTCCCCGCTGGCTCGCAGGCACCGAAAACCCCAATGGAAAAATTGACTGACACGTAGAGCCGCGATTGGAATTCCCTCCCTGATGTTCTCTTGGAGCAGATCTGTAGTCGTATGGACCTACTCAGCACCGTCTGTCTGGCCGCATGCTCAGTGTCTTTGTACCGTTTACTCGTATGCAACCGGCCGGCTCATTTCAAGACACCCTGCTTGCTAATGCCCGATCCTTGCAGGTGGCCCAGACACCGACTTGACGATCCTATGGAGGTTGCTGTGGTGCCCCTCGACATGCTACCACTACCCGTCCACCTGTCCTTCATGCGCGGCCACTACTGGGCGGGCATGAAGGCCAACTGGATCGTCCTCATCCACCACACCGGTAGTCTGTGGCGTCTCGTGGATATCTACACCCAGCGAGAGATCACTGTTGGATACCACCGACATTCAGCCTCGCGGCCCGCCGGACACTCCTGCCTACTACGCACGTGACGCGTCAAGCTTTTGGCTCGACCTCTGTTTGCAGAAAGTTGTAATCTGCGAAGTGCCCACATCATCAGAAGACTACATGTATTACAAGCTCATTACCTTGTTCAACATGGGATTAGTCTATCTGGAATCTGGTCGCCATACATGGTTATGGCTCATCATCAATCCTGTTGAGGCAACATTTCTGTCTGATGCTATAGTGCACGATGGCATCGTTTACGCGGTCGGCGCACAGATTGGCTGCCTATACTGGTGGAATATATCGCCGTGTAATTGTTCTATCTCATCTCATCTTTACCTTATGAATACGACTACCGGTTCATTTGTTACAAATTTAGAATGCATAGCATGTGTATAACCACATCATTGCTATATGTTCCTCTCATTTCCTAGATTTTTATGACCACACATGTTATTGTTAGAGTTGATATGAGAACAATTGGCATCTAATGATTGTTAGAATACATATTATGAGCATAACATCATGATTGCTATATGTTACTCTCGTTTACAAGATTTTTATAACAATGCATGTTATTTCTTAGAGTTGATATGAGAATAGTAGTAGTAAGTGTTATGGTAGAATATGAGTAGGCGCTGTCATAGCTGTTTTCCTCTCATTGTTACATGATGTTTGAACCATGACATGTTGCTAGAATAAGAAAGCCATTGGCTTATTTTTTTTAACTTGGGGTATAATTATGACCACGGCATTGCAATTCTCTGTCTATGATATGTGTCACTGTTATAATAATCTTAATTCCACACATACTCTGAACATGATTGTTTATTTTTGTCCTTTTGGTCTCCAATTTGAATTGTTGCAGCAGACGCAAATGCGCTGGCCTTCATGATTCCAGGACCTAGAATCATACCAGCCGATGGGTGTTGGTTTATTGCTCGTTCAGCTGATGGCGGTCATTTGATGCTCATTCGCACATACCAAATTGACCAAACCATTACATCAAACCACATGCAGTACAATGCGTGGGGCGTTCGTGACATTGATGACTATGGCTGCTTCGTGTTCGAGAAAGATCCCAGCTACGTTGGGCCAGGCGTATTCAACTCGAGGCGGGTTTACAGCCTCGGCAACCACTCCTTGTTCCTCGGGCTCAATTATCCGATCATCCAACCAATCATCGATCATATCACCGGCGATGATTATTGTGCTATGCAACTTCCATTCGCGAGGGGGGGGCTGTGTTTACACATCATACCATGGGTTTCATGAATCACCATATCCAGAGATTCGTCGACACAGCTTGTTGCCAGGTAATCTTCAGTGTGTGAAAGGCATTAAGCTTCCATGCGATGGATGGTTTTTGCAAACCCGACATGCGGCGATGTGGTTCATGCCAACAGCAAATATGCACAACTTGATTCGTGCTGATATCTAGACTGAGCCATGTATTCTACTGCTGTAGCACGACCCTCTTTTGTTGGATATTATGTACTGTTGTTAGTTTGAAGCACTCCTCTGGTTTGAAGGATAGATACCTTCCTGGGATCAAGTGCATCCTAACTCACCTGCGTAGGATGTACTGATAATGATGATGGAGATGCTGTGCAGAAGCCATATATATACATATATATCAGTTAGGCTTCAAGTGCGTACTTGTTAGCTAAACCTATGTATAAATTGTGACACTAAATACGACTAGTAAGTAGTACAGTAGCAGTACTAGTATACGTCGGTCAAATTATTCATCATGTCCACACATTGAATTGACGTGACAACACCCTGCACGTGAGGTGACACAAGAATCCCGGCGGCGTGTTCGGGTATTCCGGACTTCAGATTTGGAGTACCACTTATCTGTGGAAATCTTTTTTTCGAAACGGAGGCAAAAGATTTGCCTCATCCATTAAATAAGAGGAGAATAGAGTTTAGAGTTTTTCCAAGCGTCCTTGCAAAACGGCATGGCAATTACTCTCGTACAAGTACAACTGTCGAAGAAGCGCGAGCTTTTGCTCTGTCGAAATCTTTCATCATTCATTTAAAACAGTCGATTGGTCATACATTGAGTACCATATAACTGGAATTACCGATGCAAGTCGAAGAAGGATTGGCTGGTGCTACCAGCTGGCGTCAAGTTCGATCCCACGGATCAGGAGCTGATCGAGCACCTTGAGGCCAAAGTGAGTGTTGACAGCGCGAGATTTCAGTCTCTCATCGATTTGTTCATACCAACCATCGACAGCGAGCACGGAATATGCTACACCCAACCTGAGAAACATCCAGGCAAGACACCGATCGGCCGTCTACTTGCACAAACATATTTCTTTGTTTATAGCTCTATTTTTCTTTTTAGACACAGACCTAGTGAAACAATTACAATTTGATAGTTAATAAAAAGTGAAACAAGTGACTGGAACATGCCAAAGATGTTATGAAAATGCCAACTAGGTACACTAAAACCTGTATTTCACAATACTGTAGGTATCACACTGAGTGACCTAAGGAAGCATTTCTTCCAGCGCAATTCCAGGGCGTTCAAAAGGGGCACGTGGACGCGTCGCAAGATACAGACGGAGTGCGACATGCATGCGATGTGGCACAAGACCGGCAATACCTTGCCTGTGATGGTCAACGGCCGGCAGACGGGCAGCAAAAAAGGTTCTTGTGCTGCACACCAACAAGAACTTCGACCAGCAGAGGACCAACTAGGTGATGCACCAGTACCACCTCGGGGACCTGGAGCAAGAGAAGGAGTGGGAGCTGGTCCTCTGCAAGATTTTCTACCAGACAAACACTAGGGCCAGGAGTAGTTTGGTATCGGTAGTTGTACTACCTTGTCGTCCGCAAGTTGGTATTATTGTTAACGATCTTTTGGTATGAACTTGCATTTGTTTCCAACCATCATGCCGAGGGTCGACGTGGATATAAAGCTGAATCATTTATTTCGAAACGAATTCTCAAGCACCTGATTTTTATTTGATGGGTAGCATAAGCACCCGCCGTTCGAATTCCTAGTTCTGCAGTTTTTTCGAAACAAGTGCATGCACTTATTATTACGATAAAAAAACAATATCCATGTTGCCTCCCAGTTATCAGTCTGTGCTTGCAGAATTCTCTCGTTTATTGAGCACGTATATTGTTTTTTTAGGTCAAGCAAGTTTCAACTGGGCTGTAGACTGACCAGGGTTGGTTTTGTTTTTAACAGGCCCAGTCCATGACGACAACGGGGCACAAAGATCCAGCAGGTATCTACTGGCCTCTGGCCCGCCAGTGTTAGTTATATTTTGTCTTACAACATCCGCACACAGTTTTTTTACTGAATCAAGCACACATCCCAGTTCTATTTTCCTCTTGAAACGCATGTTCTACATCCGTTTTCTAATCTCTACCTATAGTTTTGCTAGTTCATATACACGTATCATTATATCGAAAACACATAAAATTCCCTTTTCATATTTACATCCTTATTATTTTTGTTTTTTCCCACCCAGCGCTGATTTTTTCACCATTGGTTTTCCCTTAAACCAACTCAATTGTCCCACGTCTTATTTGCTTACAAAAACAAAATGGATTTTTGGCAAATCAATAAGTTCTTAAAAAAATGTTTATCATTTCGGGATTACAACAGTTTTGACTCCACCGAAATATGCAAAATAAGGTTGGACTTTTTGACTGTGGTCCTGGGCGGAAAATGGGATGTAATAAATTACTTAAGAATTAGCAAATGGGCTGCAAATTATAAAAAATAGCAAATAGGCTGCAAATTGTAAAAAATAGCAAATGGGCTTTATGTTGTCTGCCACAGATTTGGAGGCTGACTTGTGGGCCTAATAAGTTCATGCGTACACAAGGTTTCTTAAAAAAGAAACTTAGTCAACAATCGACTCTACCAGCGTCAGACCGTTAGATGTCAATCTAACGGCAATCGTGCTTCTTCAGTCTCTGATCTTCCTGCCCCAGCCGCCCAAACCAGTGCCGTCGGAACCGCCTGCTCCCACCTCCCGTGGCCGGCAGTGCTACCAGGCAGGCCTCACGGCCCCATCATACTCGCATCCCTGGCATGTCTATCCCTCTACTCACCCACACCTCCTGTTATTTTCCGGCGACGGCAGCCGAACCAGTCAACCCTCGTACTCTCCACCGCGTGGGCAGCCACTGTCGTGTCTTCGCCGGCTCCCTGTCATTCCCTTCGTAGGCCTCGTTGTCATCCACCGCCCTGGTGCTCTCGGTGCGGCATGGTCAACGATGTCCATCCAACGGCCGTAGTGCTTCTTCAACCTCTTGTCTTCTTGCCCCAGCCGCCCAAAGCAGCGCCGGTCGTGCCGCATGCTCCTGCCTCCCGTGGCCGGCTGTGCTGCTGCGGAGGCCTCACCGTCCCCATACTACTCCCACCGCTAGCCAGGCCATCCCTCCACTCACCCACTCCCCCTGTTAATCTGCGGCGACGGCAGCCTCACACCGCAGCCGAACCAGTGAACCCTCGTACTCCTCTCCGCGTGGGCATCCACTGCCGCGTCTTCCTTGGCTCTGTGTCATCCCCTTCCTATGCCTCCGTCGTCCACCGCCCTGGTGCTCTCGGTGCGGCGTGGTCAATGTGGTCAACGACCGACTTCCATCGGAAGAGTACTGTACGTGGAGAGGCTGACAGTTGGGTCCACGGCAGCCGCAAGGAAGTGCCTCCTTATTACGTGCAAAATAATTATTCCTCCACCTGACAGCAAGGACCCACCGGACGGGCCACCATTATTTCATGGAAAAAACGTTTCCCCCCTGACTGCTGTGACCCACCGGACGGGCCACCGTATTTCGTGAAAAAATGTTTGCCCTTAACTGCTGGGACCCACCGGACGGACCACCATATTTCGCGAAAAAAATGTTTCCCCCGCTGTCAGCTCGGACCCACCGGAAGTGCCTCCTTATTACACACAGAAAAATGAATACCCCCCCTGCTAGCTGGGACCCACCATGGTGGGAGGCTGACTTGTGGACCTACTAAGTTGACGGGGACAGAGGGCTTTGTCCACTTAGTCAATATGAACGATTCTAGCAACAGTGACCGTACGATGTCCATCCAACGGCCGTCGTGCTCCTTCAATCTCTGCTCTTCCTGCTCCAGCCGCTCAAACAAGCACCGGCGGGACTGCCTGCTCCCTCCTCCCCGCGGCCGGCTGTGCTGCCGCGCAGGCCTCACCGCCCCACCGTACTCCCATTGTTGGCCTAGCCATCCCTCTACTCACCCACACAGCCACACTTGCTGTTATTCTCCAGCGAGGGCAGACGAAAAAGTAAACCCTCATACAGTCGTACTCCCCTCCGCATGGGAAACAACTGCCGAGTCTTCCCTGCCTCCGTGTCGTTCCCTTCCTAGGCCTCGCAGTCGTCCACCGCCCTAGTGCTCTCGGTGCGGCGTGGTCAACGTGGTCAAGGAACGGCTTCCATCGGAAGTGGACTGTACGTGGAGTGGCTGACAGCTGGGTCCACGGCCGCAGCAAGGAAGTGCCTCCTTATTATGCGCAAAATAATTATTCCTCCACCTGACATCTGGGACCCACCGGAAGGGCCTCTATATTTCGTGAAAAAAACGTGCCCCCAGCTGACATGTCGGACCCACCAGCTATCTTCGCACGCAAGGAAGTGCCTCCTTATTACGAACAAAAAAAATGAATACTCCCCCTGCCAGCTGGAACCCAGCATAGTGGGAGGCTGACTTATGGGCCAACCAAGTTGACGGGGACGGCGGGCTTTGTCAACTTAGTCAATATGAACGATTCTAGCTCCTGTTACCGTACGATGTTCATCCAACGGCCGTAGTGCTTCTTCAACCTCTGGTCTTCTTGCTCCAGCCGCCCAAACCAGCGCCGGTCGTGCCGCGTGCTCCTGCCTCTCGTGGCCGGCTGTGATGCCGCGGAGGCCTCACCGCCCCTACTACTCCCACCGCTGTCCAGGACATCCCTCTACTCACTCATACCCCCTGTTATTCTGCGGTGACAACAGCCTCACGCTGCAGCCGAATCAGTGAATCCTCGTACTCCTCTTCGCGTGGGCATCCACTGTTGCGCCTTCCCCGGCTCAGAGTCGTCCCCTTCCTAGGCCTCGCCATCGTCCACCGCCGTGGTGCTCTCGGTGCCGTGTGGTCAAGGTGGTCAAGGAATAACTTCCATCGGACGTGGACTGTACGTGGAGAGGCTGATAGCTGGGTCCACGGCCGCTGCAAGGAAGTGCCTCCTTATTACGCGCAAAATAATGATTCCTCCACCTGACAGCAGGGACCCACCGGACGGGCCATCGTATTTTGCGAAAAAACGATTCGCCCCCCTGACTGCTGGGACCCACCAGCTACATCTTCGCACGCAAGGAAGTGCGTCCCGGTAAAAAAAACAATTCGCCCCCCTGACTGCTGGGACCCACCAGCTACATCTTCGCACGCAAGGAAGTGCTTGACAGTCGGGACCCACCTGGTCGAAGCGTACGTAGCATTGTCATTCTGGTCGCGAACGTCTACGTACATACTGGTCGATGTAGAGGTGCGCACATGTCGTAGATGTAGAGGCGCGCACGTGTCGTAGTAGAGGCGCGCACGTAGCATGTACACGTACGTACAGCGGCGAGGGTGCAAGAAAGAAAATACGGCCATGTACGTACATATGGGCAGGGTCTCGAACGCCTACTCGCGCATACGTACATGGCTGGGTCGGAACGGAGAAACAGCGTTGTCGTCGTGTTCATGGGGAGCCAACCGGCTGGGTCGGAATGGAATGCGTGGTCGTGTTCATCGGGAGGGCTTGGACGGAACAGGCGATGGAAATGAGGCCTGGCATACCGCAGAACGGAGGAAAGGGACCTCCTACATTCGGAACGGGGTCCTGTTGATCAGGAGGGGTGTGGCGTACCGCAAAACTGAGGAAACGGACCTCCTACGGTCGAAACGAGGGTCCTGTTGATCGGGAAGGGTGTGGCATACCGCAAAACGGAGGAAACAGACCTCCTACAGTCGAAACGGGGGTCCTGTTGATCGGGAGGGGTGTGGTGTACAGCAAAACGGACGAAACGGACCTCCTACGGTCGAAACGGGGGGCCTGTTCATCGGGAGGGGTGTGGCGTACTGCAAAACAGGACTCCACGGGATACAGTTCATCTCCACCGTGGACCTCCTCCAGCCTCCACGGTCTACCGTCGACCTCCTCTAGCCTCCACGGGCTCCTGTTCATCCAGCCTCCACCGCGCGCTACTCCACCGGCTATTGTTCAACCACCCCTCCACAGGCACCCCTCCATCATCTACTGTTCATCCAGCCCTCCACACCACGGGGTCCTGTTCAACCACCCCTCCACGGGCACCCCTCCACCGTCTACTATTCATCCAGCCCTCCACACCACGGGTTCCTGTTCATCCAGAGGCAACGCCACTGCTCACTGTTCATCCAACCCCCCCCCCCCCCCCCCGCAACGCTCACTGTTCATCCAATCGATCGGCTTCAGTTGGCAGCAGTAGCGAAGGAATCGCTCCATCGGGTTCAATTAACAACCATCGATCGATCGCTCGGGTTCAGTAACGCGTAGCCTGCAGTGCAATCGCTCGGGTTTAGTTAGAGCCCAATGCCTCGCTCGGGTTTAGTTAGAGCCAACGCCTCACACACATGCGCATACCTGTTCGAGAGAAACGCGCATCGCTCTCCCACCGTAACCGGCAACTCCCTGAAATTTTCCTCCCCCTTGCTTCTACCACGGTTTTTTCCGTCATGGATGGCCCAAAGAATGTCATGCAGCTGCGTCTCTGGCCCGCCCAGGACGAAAAGCCCATTTTCTGTCATGATTTTTTGTCATAGAAGTAGGAGCCCACCACATCTATGATGATAATGGGTTTTGTCACAATTATCGTCATAGAAGTGTCATATGTATGACAGAAAAAAAATTCGTTCGGCCCAAAATGTCACGGATGTGTCTTTTTTTTGTAGTGATTTCAGTATTTCAAAGAAAAGGAATATCAAACGGAGTCCAAACAGAATGAAACCTTAGGGAGCATGATTTTTGGAACGAACATGATCCAGAGGACTTGGAGTGCAAGTCAAGAAGCAGCCGAGGCTCCCACGAGAAAGGAGCCCCCCCCCCTATAGGGCGCGCCCCCTGTCTCGTGGGCCCCTCGGGCGGCCACTGAAGTACTTCTTCCTCCTATGTATACCTACGTACCCCGAAAACATCCAGGGGCTAGCCAAAACACAATTTCCACCACCGTAACCTTCTGTATCTGCGAGATCTCATGTTGGACCCTTCACCGGCACTCTGCCGGAGGGGGAATCGACCACGGAGGGCATCTACATCAACATCCTTGCCCCTCCGATGAGTTGTGAGTAGTTTACCACAGACCTACGGGTCCATAGTTATTAGCTAGATGGCTTCTTCTCTCTTTTTGGATCTCAATACAATGTTCTCCCCCTCTCTTGTGGAGATCTATTCGATGTAAACTCTTTTTGTGGTGTGTTTGTCGAGATCCGATGAATTGTGGGTTTATGATCAAGTTTATCTATGAATAATATTTGAATCTTCTCTGAATTCTTTTATGTATGATTGAGTTATCTTTGCAAGTCTCTTCGAATTATCAGTTTGGTTTGGCCTACTAGATTGATCTTTCTTGCCATGGGAGAAGTGCTTAGCTTTGGGTTCAATCTTGCGGTGTCCTTACCCAGTGACAGAAAGGGTTGCAAGGCACGTATTGTATTGTTGCCATCAAGGATAACAAGATGGGGTTTATATCATATTGCTTGATTTTATCCCTCTACATCATGTCATCTTGCTTAATGCGTTACTCTGTTCTTATGAACTTAATACTCTAGATGCAGGCAGGAGTCGATCGATGTGTGGAGTAATAGTAGTAGATGCAGGCGGGAGTCGGTCTACTTGTTGCGGACGTGATGCCTATATACATGATCATGCCTAGATAATCTCATAATTATTCGCTTTTCTATCAATTGCTCAACAGTAATTTGTTCACCCACCGTAATACTTATGCTATCTTGAGAGAAGCCACTAGTGAAACCTATGGCCCCCGGGTCTATCTCTTATCATATTTGCTTTCAATCTACTTTTATTTGCATCTTTACTTTTTGCATCTATATTATAAAATACCAAAAATATATTTATCTTATCATACTATCTTTATTAGATCTCACTTTCGCAAGTGGCCGTGAAGGGATTGACAACCCTTTATTGTGTTGGTTGCGAGTTCTTTGTTTGTTTGTCTAGGTGGGTGGGACTTTTGAGGAGCCTCCTACTAGATTGATACCTTGGTTCTCAAAAACTGAGGGAAATACTTACGCTACTATTGCTGCATCACCCTCTCCTCTTCGAGGAAAACCAACGCAAGCTCAAGACGTAGCAAGAAGGATTTCTGGCGCCGTTGTCGGGGAGGTCTTCGCTCAAGTCAAGACATACCAAGTACCCATCACAAACCCATCTCCCTCACATTTACATTATTTGCCAGTTTCCTCTCATTTTCCTCTCCCCCACTTCACCCTTGCCGTTTTATTCGCCCTCTCTTTCCCAATCTCCTCCTCACTTTTTGGTTTGCCTTTTTCTGTTTGCTTGTGTGTTGGATTACTTGTTGCCATGGCGCAAGATAATACCAAATTGTGTGATTTCTCGAATACCAATAATAATGATTTCCTTAGTACTCCGATTGCTCCTCTTAATGATGTTGAGTCTTGTGAAATCAATACTGCTTTGCTGAATCTTGTTATGAAAGATCAATTTGCCGGCCTTCCTAGTGAAGATGCTGCTACTCATCTAAACAACTTTGTTGATTTGTGTGATATGCAAAAGAAGAAAGATATGGATAACAATATTGTCAAATTGAAGTTATTTCCGTTTTCACTTAGAGATCGTGCTAAAGTTTGGTTTTCATCTTTGCCTAAAAATAGTATTGATTCTTGGAACAAGTGCAAAGATACTTTTATCTCTAAGTATTTTTTCCTCCCGCTAAGATTATCACTCTTAGGAACGATATTATGAATTTTAAACAACTTGATCACGAGCATGTTGCCCAATCTTTGGAAAGAATGAAATTGATGCTTCGCAATTGCCCTACTCATGGTTTGAATTTATGGATGATCATACAGAAATTTTATGCCGGTTTGAACTTTGCTTCTAGAAATCTCTTAGATTCGGCCGCTGGAGGCACGTTTATGGAAATCACGCTAGGAGATGCTACAAAACTTCTTGATAATATTATGGCTAATTATTCTCAATGGCACACTGAAAGATCTTCTAGTAAAAAAGTGCATGCTATAGAAGAAATCAATGTTTTGAGTGGAAAGATGGATTAACTTATGAAGATGTTTGCTACTAAAAATACTCCTCTTGATCCCAATGATATGCCTTTGTCTTCTTTGATTGAGAATAATAATGAATCTATGGATGTGAATTTTGTTGGTAGGAATAGTTTTGGAAACAATGCTTATAGAGGAAACTTCAATGCTAGACCGTTACCTAGTAATTCCTCTAATAATTATGGAAATTCCTACAATAATTCTTATGGTAATTTCAATAAGATGCCCTCTGATTTTGAGCATAGTGTGAGAGAATTTATGATTTCTCAAAAGAATTTTAATGCTTTGCTTGAAGAAAAATTGCTCAAAGTTGATGATTTGGCTAGGAACGTTGATAGACTTTCGCTTGATGTTGATTCTCTTAAACTTAGATCTTCTCCTCCTAAGCATGATATCAATGAGTCTCTCAAAGTAATGAGAATTTCCATTGACGAGTGTAAGGAAAGAACCGCTAGATTGCGTGCTTAAAAGATAGCTTTATAAAAGCGTGTTCTTCTAGTTTCCATGAAAATAATGATGAGGATCTTAAAGTTATTGATGTGTCTCCTATTAGATCTATGTTTTGCAATATGAATTTTGATAATTATGGGACTGATGATGAATCAACTTTTCCTAGAAGGCGTCCCAAGAATTCTGAGTTTTTAGATCTTGATGCTAAATTTGGTAAAAGTGGGATTGGAGAAGCCACAATTTCAAATAACATTGAACCTACTATCTCGGATTTCAAGGAATTTGATTATGATAATTGTTGTTTAAAAGGTTGTATTTCCTTGTTGCAATTCGTTGTTAATTATCCCCATGCTTATAGTCAAAACAAAGCTTTTACCAAACATATTGTTGATGCCTTATTGCAATCTTATGATGAAAAATTTAATTTGGAAGTTTCTATACCTAGAAAACTTAATGATGAGTGGGAACCTACTATAAAGATTAGAATTAAAGATCATGAGGGTTTTGCTTTGTGTGATTTGGGTGCTAGTGTTTCCACGATTCCGAAAACTTTATGTGATATTCTAGGTTTCCATGATCTTGATGATTGCTCTTTAAATTTGCACCTTGCGGATTCCACCATTAAAAGCCTATGGGAAGGATCAATGATGTTCTCATTGTTGCAAATAGAAATTTGGTGCCCGTGGATTTTATCGTTCTTTATATAGATTGCAATCTTTCTTGCCCTATTATTCTTGGTAGATCTTTCCTTAGAACAATTGGCGCGATTATTGATATGAAGGAAGGGAATATTAGATTCCAATTTCCATTAAAGAAAGGCATGGAGCACTTTCCAAGAAAGAAAGTCAAATTACCTTATGAATCTATCATGCGGGCTACTTATGAATTTAGTGCCAAAGATGGCACTACTTAGATCTATCTTTGCTTTTATGCCTAGCTAGGGGCGTTAAACGATAGCGCTAGTTGGGAGGCAACCCAATTTTCTTTGTGTTTTTTTGTTTTTTGCTCCTGTTTAGTAATAAATCTTGCATCTACCTTCTGTTTAGATGTGTTTTTATCTTTTAATTAGTGTTTGTGCCAAGTAGAGCCTATAGGATAACCTATGATGATAGTTGATTTGATTCTGCTGAAAAACAGAAATTTTGCACGCACGAATATAATTTTGTTAAATCACAGGAACGTGATTTTGCGTTGATTCTTTTTGATTCTGTTCAATAAACAAATTTTCCAGGAATTACTACTTTGGTAGGATTTTTAGAGTTCCAGAAGTTTGCGTTATTTACAGATTGCTACAGACTGTTCTGTTTTTGACAGATTCTGCTTTTCGTGTGTTGTTTGCTTATTTTGATGCATCAATGGCTAGTAAAATAGTTTATAAACCATAGATAAGTTGGAATACAGTAGGTTTAACACCAAAATAAATAAAGAATGAGTTCATTACAGTACCTTATGTGGTGGTTTTGTTTTTTTTCACTAACGGAGCTCATAAGATTTCCTGTTGAGTTTTGTGTTGTGAAGTTTTCAAGTCTTGGGTAAAGCTTTTATGGACTATGGAATAAAGGGTGGCAAGAGCCTAAGCTTGGGGATGCCCAAGGCACCCCAAGATACTCAAGGATAGCCAAAAGCCTAAGCTTGGGGATGCCCCGGGAAGGCATCCCCTCTTTCGTCTTCGTTCATTGGTAACTTTACTTGGAGCTATATTTTTATTCGCCACATGATATGTGTTTTGCTTGGAGCGTTGTGTGTTATATTAGTCTTTGATTTTTAGTTTACTATAATCATCCTTGCTGTACACACCTTTTGGGAGAAGCCTATTTGATTAGAATTTGCTAGAATACTCTATGTGCTTCACTTATATCTTTTGAGCTTGATAGTTTTTGCTCTAGTGCTTCACTTATATCTTTTAGAGCACGGTGGTGTCTTAATTTTGAAGAAATTTTTAGTCTCTCATGCTTCACTTATATTATTTTGAGAGTCTTTTAGCACAGCATGGTATTTGCTATGGTTATAAAATTGGTCCTAGAATGGTAGGCATCCAAGTTGGGTATAATAAAAACTATCATAGGAAGTGAATTGGATGCTATGATCAATTTGGTACTTGATAATTGTTTTGAGATATGGAGGTAGTGATATTAAAGTCATGCTAGTTGGGTGATTATGAATTTAAAGAATGCTTGTGTTGAAGTTAGCAAGTCCCGTAGCATGCACGTATGGTTAAAGTTGTGTAACAAATTTGAAACATGAAGTGTACCTGGCTTGTGCATCCTTATGAGTGGCGGTCAGGGACGAGCGATGGTCTTTTCCTACCAATCTATCCCCCTAGGAGCATGGCGTAGTACTTGATTTTTGATGACTTCAAATTTTTTGCAATAAGTATATGAGTTCTTTTGACTAATGTTGAGTCCATGGATTATATGCACTTTTACCTTTCCACCATTGCTAGCCTCTCTGGTACCGTGCATTGCCCTTTCTCACCTTGAGAGTTGGTACAAACTTCGCCGGTGCATCCAAACCCCGTGATACGATACACTCTATCACACATAAACCTCCTTATATCTTCCTCAAAACAACCACCATACCTACCTATTATGGTATTTCCATAGCCATTCCGAGATATATTGCCATGCAACTTTCCACCGTTCCGTTCATCATGACAGACATTACTTTTGTCATATTGCCATTGCATGATCATGTAGTTGACATCGTATTTGTGCCAAAGCCACCATGCATTATTTTTCATAAATGTCACTCTTGATTCATTGCACCATCCCGGTACACCGCCGGAGGCATTCATATAGAGTCATATCTTGTTCTAGTTTTGAGTTGTAATTCATTTGTTGTAATCAGTAGAAGTTTGATGATCATCATTATTAGAGCATTGCCCAAATAAAAAAAGAAGAATAAAAAAAGAAAGGCCAAAAGAAAAAATAAAGGCCCAAAAAAGAAAAAGAAAAAAAAATAAAATAAATAAAAAGGGCAATGTTACTATCTCTTTTTCCACACTTGTGCTTCAAAGTAGCACCTTGTTCTTCATGTAGTGAGTCTCATATATTGTGCTTCAAAGTAGCATCATGTTTTTCATATAGTGAGTCTCATAAGTTGTCTTTTTCATACTAGTGGGAATTTTTCATTATAGAACTTGGCTTGTATATTCCTACGATGGGCTTCCTCAAATGCCCTAGGTCTTCGTGAGCAAGCAAGTTGGATGCACACCCACTAGTTTTCTTTTGTTGAGCATTCATTTATAGCTCTAGTGCATCCGTTGCATGGCAATCCCTACTCCTCATGTTGGCATCAATTGATGGGCATCTCCATAGCCCATTGATTATCCTCGTCAATGTGAGACTTTCTCCTTTTTTGTCTTCTCCACACAATCCCCATCATCATATTCTATTCCATCCATAGTGCTATATCCATGGATCACGCTTATGTATTGCATGAAGGTTGAAAAAGTTTGAGATTATTTAAGTATGAAACAATTGCTTGGCTTGTCATCGGGGGTATAGAAGTTGGGAACATCTTTGTGTGACGAAAATGAAGCATAGCCTAACTATATGATTTTGTAGGGATTAACTTTCTTTTGCCATGTTATTTTGAGAACACATGATTACTTTGATTAGTATGCTTGAGTGTTACTATTTCTTTTATCAATATGAACTTTTATTTCGAATCATTTGGATCTAAAAATTCATGCCACAACAAAGAAAACTACATTGAGAATTATGCTAGGTAGCATTCCACATCAAAAATTCTCTTTTTTATCATTTACCTACTCGAGGACGAGCAGGAATTAAGCTTGGGATGCTTGATACATCTCCAACGTATCTATAATTTTTGATTGTTCCATGCTATTATATTACCCCTTTTGGATGTTTATGGGCTTTATTTTACACATTTATATCATTTTTGGGACTAACCTACTAACCGGAAGCCCAACCCATATTGCTGTTTTTTTGCCTATGTCAGTATTTTGAAGAAAAGGAATATCAAACGGAGTCCAAACGGAATGAAACCTTCGGGAGCGTGAGTTTTGGAATGAACGTGATCCACAGGACTTGGAGTGCAAGTCCAGAAGCAGCTGAGGCTCCCACGAGATAGGAGGGTGTGCCCCCCCTATAGGGCGCGCCCCCTGTCTCGTGGGACCCTCGGGCGGCCACCGAGGTACTTCTTCCTCCTATATATACCTATGTACCCCAAAAACATCCAGGGGCAGACGAAACACAATTTCCACCACCGTAACCTTCTGTATCCGCGAGATCTCATCTTGGAGACTTCGCCGGCACTCTGCCGGAGGGGGAATCGACCACGAAGGGCTTCTACATAAACATCCTTGCCCCTTCAATGAGTTGTGACTAGTTTACCATAGACCTACGGGTCCATAGTTATTAGCTAGATGGCTTCTTCTCTCTTTTTGGATCTCAATACAATGTTCTCCCCCTCTCTTGTGGAGATCTATTCGATGTAAACTCTTTTTACGGTGTGTTTGTCGAGATCCTATGAATTGTGGGTTTATGATCAAGTTTATCTACGAATAATATTTGAATCTTCTCTGAATTCTTTTATGTATGATTGAGTTATATTTGCAAGTCTCTTCGAATTATCAGTTTGGTTTGGCCTACTAGATTGATCTTTCTTGCCATGGGAGAAGTGCTTAGCTTTGGGTTCAATCTTGCGGTGTCCTTACCCAGGGACAGAAAGGGTTGCAAGGCATGTATTGTATTATTGCCATCGAGGATAACAAGATGGGGTTTATATCATATTGCTTGAGTTTATCCCTCTACATCATGTCATCATGCTTAATGCGTTACTCTATTCTTATGAACTTAATACTCTAGATGCAGGCAGGAGTCGGTCGATGTGTGGAGTAATAGTAGTAGATGCAGGCAGGAGTCGGTCTACTTGTTGCGGACGTGATGCCTATATACATGATCATGCCTAGATAATCTCATAATTATTCGCTTTTCTATCAATTGCTCGACAGTAATTTGTTCACCCACCGTAATACTTATGCTATCTTGAGAGAAGCCACTAGTGAAACCTATGGCCCCCGGGTCTATCTCTTATCACATTTGCTTTCAATCTAATTTTATTTGCATCTTTACTTTTTGCATCTATATTATAAAATACCAAAAATATATTTATCTTATCATACTATCTTTATTAGATCTCACTTTCGCAAGTGGCCGTGAAGGGATTGACAACCCCTTTATTGCGTTGGTTGCGAGTTCTTTGTTTGTTTGTGTAGGTGTGTGGGACTTTTGAGGAGCCTCCTACTGGATTGATACCTTGGTTCTCAAAAACTGAGGGAAATACTTATGCTACTATTGCTGCATCACCCTCTCCTCTTCGAGGAAACCCAACGCAAGCTCAAGACGTAGCAACGCCCGCTGCTGCTAAAGGTTAGCCATAGCAATGTATCAGTAGCGCGGTACCCCGCGCTACTGATATACCTAAAACTCGCGCTGCTGCTAGGCTTTTCCCTAGTAGTGTGTTTAGACCTTTGGATGTTGGGCCAGTAGGTTTCACGGGTCGGAGTAGAGGCTCTTTTGGCGCTTCGTTCAAAATTTTGAAAAAGAAGCATTCACATTTTGAGTACTCTTGAACTTTGAGGATTGACCTAAATAGACAACGTTAAATTTGACCTTGTATGTTTGAAAACTTCATTAAATTATCCACTTCTTTTTGAAATTTTGACACTTGAAAATCCTATAACTATGATTATTTTGGAATGGAGGAGCTAAATTTGAATCTATTTTGTACAGGACTATATATGCTATTATGTACAAAATCAGAGCAAAGATTGATGCCCCCATAATTTAGGTATGATTTACAAATGCCATGACATCAAATTCAAATAATTGAATGGACTTCATGTTGAATTCGATTTTTTTAAACCACCTTAAGTTGAATTCTAATGTATGCTAGTTCATAGGTAGCTATTTATAATGTTCATTGTGTAACTTTAGTATGTATAATGTGCTTACCCTTATTGGGTCACACGAGGCCATTGTCCTTTCTTGTCGCGTGCCTCGTCCTCCTCTTGGGGTTCACGAGCCCTTGCAAGCTTTCTTGATCTCTCCTCTTGACGAGCAATCTTCTCATTGCGTGCCCTCTCCTCCTCACGCTTCTTTCGCTCCATCCTCTCCTTTTCACGACGCTGTTCATCCAAGCCTCTATGAAACCCTTCTTCAAACAACCGCTGCCTCCTTAGACAATCTTGATATTGATCTTTCTTAACATCTTCTGGCACATCTTGATCTATCCATGTGAAGTACTTACAAAGTGGAGGCGGCGACTACGTACGAATAAAGAACAAATGTGGTCATTAGTAACATAGGTTCAAATTGTAGCAATGGTTGAATACTCTTTGAACTTGAACAACTTACTGGTGGTACATCATAGATGTGAGCTGGACGAGGACGATCATAGGCATAGTTGGGACAAACAAAATATCTTCTTCCTTCCGTCCATGATTTCTTGCGATCGGTGGATACCTTAACTTTGCAAACATCTCCACACCAACATGATGGAGTTCTCATATCTTTGCCCTTCACCTTATCCAACTCGGCGTCTGTCCACTTGTCCGACATGTCCTCGCGGTTAGCACACGGTGGCCTCGTCACGGAACCGGAAGAGGCCATGCCTATAAAGACAAATTTGGTAGTTAGTAAAGTAAAATAACATGTATGTATGCAAGAAAAACAAATAAACAAGACCAAATAACAAGTACCATTCACAAGATGTCAATAGGCCTTCCTCTATCAACCCTTCTCGTCCTACGACCATGGCCACCAGTACCCGACCGTCCCCCACGCCCTCTAATATTGTCTCCTCGTCCACTACCGCCAAGATTCGTCCATCCTCCACGCACACCACTCCTGCCTCCTCGTCCACTACCACTCCTACCTCCTCGTGTGCCACCAGTAACTCCTCTTCGGGCACCACTTTGACTAGTGGGATCCGGAGTGTTGGCATCGGTCCGTGGCTTTTTGGTGCATTTCCTAACATTGTGTCCCGGCTTGTCACATTTACCACAACTATTGATGTCCGGTGCCTCCACGAAATGGCAGCTACCAAATTGTTTCATTCCGGTGTATCCAGCTAGGTCATCCTTGTCACCCCTAAACCTCTTCTTTCTTCTTCTTCCCTTTGTAGGCACCATGAGTTCGGGGTCGGGGACGATGTGTGGCCTATCATACTCAGGCCACTGTGACTGATCTAGGAAGGGATGAAACCTAGGAGCCCATGTCAACCTCGTTCATTCCAATGTGAAGTCATGCAACCGCAAGGTGGTACCATCGGATACTTTCAAGTTTCTGAACCTTGCGGCGGTCATCACATGCGAGCAAGGCCAATGATACTTGTGAGGTCTCTTGCACTGACACCACTGGGTCTTGAGGCACACCTCATATGCTACTCCACCGTACGTCATGCCGTCCCTTGTTGTGCCACCAAGCTCATTGACTTGGTAGATTTGTTCTTTTTCATTGAAACTAATGATTTGTTGACGCCAAGATTTGCGCGCTTGATGCTTCAACCAATCCCCAATTTTGAAGGGAAATTCCATTTTCTCACCTATCCATTTGGTTGTCTCTTCGGAATGCCTCGGAAAATACTCGTTGAGCTTGAAGAAGGTATATTTCACTATTGCAGTGACCGGCAAGGAACGGACACCCTTGAGCACATTGTTGAAGCATTCCACCATGTTACTTGTCATGTCTCGTATCGGAAACCTCCTTCGTCGTAAGCATGTGACCACTTATGCTTCTCCAGAAAATGTCTTGTCAAGAATTCTCTCCCTCGTTTGTTCTTCTCCAACGCCTTGAATAGCTTATCATAGCGGCTTTGGAATGTGTCGGTGTTAAATGCCACACAAACATGGGTAAGATCTTTGCGAAACTCCTTACTCTTGCATGCACGGTAAAAGTTTGCCACAAAATGCCTCATGCACCAACGGTGTTTGGAGCTTTGGATAGCCTGGAATGTGAACTTCTATTGCTTTGAGAATCCCATGATGGCGATACGATATGATTCACACCTCTCTTTTGGGTCCAATCACCTTCGTCCTCACATGATCCATAAATCACTCCCAATTATCATCGTGCTCGGAAGGCACCAACGCAAATGCCATCGGCAACACATTGTCATTGGATGAGTGAGCCACTGCTACCATCAACGTGCCCTTGTACTTTCCGGTCAAGAATGTGCCATCAATTGACAAGACGGGGCGGAAATGCCTAAATGCATCGATGCAGTGCCCAAAGCTCCAAAAAGCTCGATGAAACACTCCCTCGATTGACTCGACCCTATGGTGCATGCCCGGGTTCCGATGAGCAATGGCTCCCAACATTCTCGGAAGAATGTTGTACGCGATGATATAATCACCATGCAACATCCTTATAGCGTTTGCCTTGGCCATCCACACCTTTCCATACTTGACCGGGTAGCCGAATCGTTTGAAGACCGAACTCATGAGGAACTTCGCCTTCACTGTTGGGTCATGGGATATCTCATTCAACAATTTGTAGCCTAGATACTCGGACATGAGTTGGCGGTGTCCCTAGCTTCGGTCCGCTTTCTCCGGCGGTATGCACTCGTGGGTGGCCACACAGCTCTTCAACTCCTATTGCTCGGTTTCCTTGATCTTTCTTCCACAGACCTTCCATGGGCAACCTTCTTTGTCACATTTGATGGTGTAGCGCAATGTTTTGTTGGAATGGCGAACAACAAACGGCCTATGGTTCCGAATGGCGTAGTCACTCAACCATATCTTGAACTCTTGCAAACAACCAAACTTGATCCCTTTCTTCAAATGAGCATTCTCATCCTCACCCGGTGGCCTCGGATCACCCATCCTCGGGCAAGGTGATGGTTCGACCAAGCCCAACCTCATGCCACCATCAACAACGGCCTTGTCGGCAAGACTAAGATCACGAAACAAAGAGGGTCCTCTTTCCTTGCCATTAACCTTCTTGTAAATTTGATTTTCTTGCGGCGTGAAACCATCCTCATCCAATTCTTCTGGTGGACCCTTATCATCCGACTCATACCTACACATACAGCTGTAAGGGAGGTTACGGTCCATGTCTTGTTGATGCACAATGACATCCAAGTCACCAATGGGATTGTAATGAATCTCTTCTTCTTCCTCATACACATCATCTTGAGCAATAGCATCTCCATCAACATGAGTAATGGCATCTTCATCAACATGAACATTTGCATGTTCATCAACATGAGCAACGACCTCATCTCCAACATGATTATCACCTAGAAGAACTATGGCTCTAGCATTGATGACCTCTTCATTTGGTTGCCTACTTGGTGGTTGGCTAGCCGCATTGTGGTCATACACCACGATAGCATCATGTATTGGGGAGGACACATTCCGGTTCAAGTCGATTAGTGGCCGAGGAACTTCAACCTTTGTGGCAAATAACTCAAGTGACTTGTCTTGTGATCCCTCAACTTTCTTCTTATACACATCCCAATGCAATTGAGAGGTGATGGGCATACTCTTTAATTAGGATTTTACTCCCACTCCCACATCATATCGCCCAATAAGCTTCACACCATCACTTGGGTTAATCCAGTTGAGGACGTTTTTCACTTTCATGACAGTATCATCATAGCTCGGGCTTGTGTCAAAAACCATGGCCTCCTCCCCTTCGTCGGCATTTGCATCCATGAAAGCCGCCCTGTCCAAATAATGCACATTCACTAGTTTATCCATCTAAAAACATTGGAACAAAATTGAGTCATCCATGAACCGGCCATTTCATATGGATGAACTATCTAAAATATAAGATTTTGAATCTAACAACTACTATACCTTAATCATAGCACTAACCCTAACCCTAACACTAACCTAACTAAACCCCTAACCCTAACACTTAAGCTAGCTTGCCACAACAAAGAGTGACACATACAGTGACACATATTACTTAGGTCAACAATAAATGCACCATAAATGACCCATAAATGCACAATAAATGCTAAACTAGAGGAAGAACTAGGGGGGTTGCAAAACTAGTTGATTCCAACCAAAGTAGATGATTTGAACCAACCAAATGAAGGGGGGGTGATCCGGCGGTAGCTAAAAGGGTCAAATCTCAAAAAAAATTCCAACTCAGGATTAGATCCCGATTTTATACGTCAAAAGGGTCGAAACACGAAATTTTGCCGTGCGCCGCACTAGTGATGCCACCAGTGATGCCCTTTTTGGCGGCATGTGCAAACATGCATGGGCCGAGGAGTCGCTCACCTGCTCGATCTATCTCCCTCGCTACTGCTTTATGCCACTGGACGCACTGCACTGTACCTGCACGCTCGCGACCGCAAAGCCTCTTCTTTTCACGGCCACCACGCAGATCGGTACCACTCCAACTCATGTCAGGTGAGCTTTGCCAAGCATGTCAAGCCAAAACCTGTGTTTTCTAGTAGTGGTGAGTGACTTAAACCTGACCCTGCCCAGCCTTATCCGCCGCCCAAAGAGTGTGCTTGCACTCTTAACCTGATGACTGACGCATCTCTCGGCGCCGCCCATCGGCGGGCTCACGGGGTCGGTGTAAAAGTCAGGTGGCTTCCGGTCGGTTTCCTCTCGCCGCCGCCCTCGTGCAGTCGTAGCCACCACCACCACATGCGTCGCACTGCACTGTACCTGCACGCTCGCGACCGCAAAGCCTCTTCTTTTCCCTTCCCCAGCCACCATGCTGATAGGTACTAGTCCAACTCATGTCAGGTGAGCTTTGCCAAGCGTGTCAAGCCAAAACCTGTGTTTTGTTTAGTGGTGAGTGACTTGAACCTGACCGAGCTTTGCCTTATCCTTCGCTCAAAAAGTGTAGCTAGCACTCTTAAGCTGGTGGCCCTGCCGGATACTTTGTTAGTGTTTTCACCACACGGCCGTCCGGCGGCCGTGCGACGCTAACAACCACTTCATCGAGTACGATCGTGGGGTTGGGCACGTGCACATCCAAGTTCGTTGCTTTACGCGCTGCCGTGGGGTTCGTCGATGATGATCATCCTTCTGTGTCGTTTGACGAGATGGAGGCCCAGTTTCTCGTCCCTATCGACCATACGGATTCCAAGTTGGTCCAGCGCCAGCATTGCCAAAGAAAACCACGGCTCTGTATGTAGCAACTACTCCTATCTATGAGTACGTAGCGGATTTCAGACGCAAGAAAATACTCCCACCTATCGTGCTCCGGTGACCGGTGGAGTAGACATTCCTCTTACTCGTAGCTGGAATATACATTTAGTCTGGCGAATTTGACAGGCGTCGAGGATTCAGTTCACCAACTCCTTCCATGCTGGCAACACTACTACTATCTTTTCCCCATGCCCATGCTCACTCCTCCTGCTCACGATATTATCGACGGGATATGGTAAGTGCTCAGGTTGGCTACACCAAAAACAGGGACCCCGCGCATACGTTATCTACCAGCGGTAGTTGCAAAGGAGTATCTGACTGTCTGGTGCTGTTGCCACAGCTTGAAAAGAAAGCATCCTGGAGTGTGAGTTCAACACAAGTGTGGTTTAAGCAGGCAGCACAGCGCAGGACCAGCCCCAATCACTCCTGTCCCGGCTCTACTATTTTTTTTGAAAGCAACAAAGCTTTATTACTTAACGGTGACTGGGCATGTCGCCCAAGACACAGGCACCCACATGGACCGGTACATTAGACTCCCACTGCATACAGTGGTTGGGATCGCACACACGCCCAAGATTGGCTAGTTCATGTGCTACCGAATTGGCACTTCTTCTACAGACAGAGATTGAAAACTTGGAGAACCAGAGCTTAAGTTGGTATTTTTTTGAAACGAGGCAAAAGATTTGCCATTTTCATTAATTAAGAAGAGGTTTCGTTACAAGCAGACCGCCAAGCGGTCAAAAGGCGAAACAATTACTCTCGCGGCATTACATTACGCAAATGTTTGGCGCCCGCAATGGCCCAAATGGACACTTCTTCTTTGATGCATCGCATGATAATCGCCAGCGGTGCCGCCTTGTTCCTGAAGACGCGCGCATTCCTTTCCTTCCAAAGTTCCCATCCCACAAGAAGGAGAAGGGAAGATAGAGCTTTCGTGGGTTGACCATTGTTAGTGAGTAGCGCGTCCCACCAAGATTTGACCGTGTTAAACTGGAGCCAAGGAGTCGTGGGGATATTTAGACCAAGCTAGGCAAACACCTCATTCCAAATTCTAGTAGAGAACCTGCACTTGAAGAGGAGGTGAGCTGCAGATTCTTGCACCTGATTAGAGAGTGGACATCGGTCGCAATTAGGCCATCCTCGCTGTTGGAGCCTATCGGCAGTCCAAATTCTGTTTTGAGTGACAAGCCAGGCAAAAAAATTACACTTGGGGGGTGCCCAAGCCTTCCAGACAGTGGCATGCAAGCTTGAGCGAGTAAGGCCAGCAAACTGCGCAATATAAGCAGACATAGCTGAGTACTGGCCATCGTTGGTTAACTTCCAAAGGATGGTATCCTTGACACCAGGCCGGATGATGACATTCAGAAGCTTCTCCCATAATGCCAAGAATTGTTGGAGGTGCTCAAGCGTGAGGCCGTTATGGTAGTCAATTTGGTTTATCCAGTGCCCATCCCTCAAGGCTGTGGCAACAGATGCCCCCTTCTCGCGTGAAATCTCAAAAATCTTTGGAGCAATGTCTTTTGGCCAAAAACCCTCCAGCCAAGGCGACTCCCAGATGGAAGCCTTCTGTCCATCGCCAATCGTGACCTTACTCACAGCCGCAAACAGGTTACGGTCATTGGTCGTGCAAGGTGTCCCCATACCGCACCATGCACGTGGTGGGTTGTCCCAGTCAAGCCAAAGCCATCGCAACCGGAGGGCAGCGGCAAACTTGCCAAGGTGCAAAATGCCAAGGCCTCCAAATTCTTTTGGCCTGCAGACGAGCTCCCAGTTTACTTTGCACTTTCCACCAGTTACCTTGTCAGTTCCGGCCCAAAGGTAGGCTCGCCGCAACCTATCGATCGCCTTGAGAACCTCCACCGGAAGGTCAAGCGGTGTAATGTGGTAAATGGCCACCGTCGTAAGGACCGCCTTGACCAAGGTCATGCGACACGAGATAGCAACATGCTTGCCTTTCCAAGGTGCCAATTTGCCTGCAGCCTTGTCTTCCAGTATTTGGAGATGTATCCTCCTTAATCTTTTGATTGCGAGTGGGAGGCCAAGGTAGCGAATAGGGAAGGAGGAGCGGCATGCCGAGAAGGATTGGAGAACGTCATCTAGGTCCACGTTGGCACATCTGGTACGGGCTACAATACTCTTTGTGCAGTTTGTGGAGAGGCATGTGGATTCACCGAAGGAAGTAAGCATGGCTGCAAGGAATTGTACGTCCTCCTTGACGGGGGCACAGAAAACTGCGGCATCATCGGCATAAAGAGAGGCACGAATCCCCATGTGCCTCCCAGGGAGGGGATGAAGCTTGCCTTGGGTGGTGGCTTTGTTGAGGATATGGTGTAGTGGGTTGATGGCAAGCACGAATAGCAATGGTGATAGCAGGTCCCCCTGCCTAAGTCCCTGTCCATGCTTGATTGGGTCGCCGGCAATACCGTTGAGCAAAACTCTTGAGGACGCCGAGGATAGTAGTGCTGAGATCCAGTCCCGGAAGCGGGCACGAAAGCCATGGTGATTCAACATCTCCAACAGGTAATCCCATCTAACAGAGTCAAATGCCTTCTTGATGTCAAGCTTGAAGAGGAGCATAGGCTTTTTTGTGCGGTGAAATCTTCTGGCTAGATTCCGCATTTACATGAAATTGTCGTGAATGCTCCTCTTTTTGATGAAAGCACTTTGTGCAATTGAAACAATATCATTCATGTGGGGAGCCAATCTAGTGGCAAGAATCTTGGCAATGAGCTTAGCCACAACATGAATGAGGCTAATGGGCCTGAAGTCAGAGATCTCCTCTGCGCCATCCTTCTTAGGAATGAGAGCAATATTCGCCGAGTTCAGCCAGTGCAAGTTTCTGGCATGGAGGTTGGAGAAATTATTAACCACTAGCATGATGTCATCTTTAATGATATCCCAGCAGCTCTTGAAGAATTTTCCAGTGAAGCCATCTGGACCGGGCGCTTTGTCGCTAGGCATGGCAAATACGGCAGCCCTGACTTCCTCCTCCGTAATGGCATCACCAAGCGCGGATAGATCATGGCTAGCAGCGGGAATGGTCGCCCAATTGATGGTCTTAGAACGTGGGGCACCCTTTTTCAAAATCCCAGAGAAGTTAACGTCGTGTGGGCCTCTGGGGTAACTAAATGCTCTCATCGATGGTAGCAGCATTATAGTACTCCACACCCTCCGTCAGTGCACCGGGTGTCTAAAGAAAATTTAGCAGTGTGGGGTAACTAATTGTCTTATTAGTGAGAACAGTGAAAAATTATGCCGATGCTGATGATTTCCTGTCTAGAAACGTATTGCGACTGTTATCAATAATCCTAACGTCAAATGTGATGTTTTATCCTGTTTACACTTTGGGAACGAAAAGAGACGCGTCGTGGGCGTGCTGCGGCGACTGTTGGGCGGGGCGCGGTGCCTCAGATGAGATAGACATGCGCGCGCACGGGGCACTAGGGCAGGGGCACTGTTGCGACGCATGCCTCGGCGCCGCCCACGACCGGCTCAAGTGGCCGGGGTAAAATTCGGGCAGGTTCCCGTCGGTTTCGTCTCGTTTGTCGCAGCGGCCGCCGTCCCCGCATTGCGTAAGCCACCGCCACATGCACCTGACCGTCAAAGTCGAGGGTGGAAATCTACTGCAGGGAGCCGGGCATTGGCCTGGAAAACAGGGAGAAGCCCATCGCCACTCACTCCTGTGATCGCGGAGGAAAACAACTGTTGATCCCGGTCAAAACCAATGCTGCATCGGCCAGCAGAACAATAGACTACGGATTAAACCAAAAGGCTAGCGCAGTATTAAAACTTCCACAAAGGCAGGAGAGAGAGACTGAGAGAAAGCCCGCACGGACTGGCACTGCACTGGTGATGCTGATGCCACAAAGGAGCCGCTCGCCTGCTCCATCCCTCACCCCCTCTTTGCTGCCCACTTGGTTGCACTCGTGGACGGACTCCACGCTCGCGATCGCAAAGCCCGTTCGTTGGCCAGCCACTACGCCGCCACGTACTGGAGTACTGGTCCAACTCCATATGCAGCGAGAGACTAGTATAGGATCAGCCCTTCAGGTGAGATCGTAGGATCAACCCAAACTTTTCATATTTAGACAATCCAAAAAAAATCCGAAAAAAATGTACAACATACCTATGGGGTATGTCTACCACTTCAAAAAAATATCAGCTCAAAACTCGATCTACAGTTAGAGATTCAAAAAAGACAAAATCGACTATGAATAGTGTCAGCTTGGGGTGAATAGTATTTGACACTATTCACATCTGATTTTATCTTTTTTTTCTCTAAGTATAGTTCGAATTAGGAGATGAAACCTTTTGAGCTTGTACATCACACATGAATGTGTGTCTTCAATTTTTTTTCAGAATTTTTGAACACGTTTTGTATCTTCAAAAAATTTAATCTCATTGATCTCACTTAAGGACAGATCTTATATATGCATTCCACACACACGATCCAGTGAGCTTATCCGCCGCCCAAAAAGTGTAGCTACCACTCTTAAGCTGATGGCCCCGCCGGATACTACTTTGTTAGTGTTTTGACCACACGGCCGGCGGGCGGTGCGACGCTAACAACCACTTCATCAAGTCCGATGGTGGGTAGGGCGCGTGCATGTCCAAGTCTGTTGGTTTTACGTCTGTCTTGCCGTGGGGTTCGTGGGTTGACGAGCCAGAGACCCGGTTTCTCGTCTCCATCGACCATACGGGCGGACGCCAAGTCGGTCCATCGCCAGCATGATAAAGAAAACTAGGCCCCCGTACGGACCAATTATATAATCCAAGCGAGGACAGGAGTTCGGTGTGCTGCACTTCAGTGCAATACTATTAACTTGCGGTTGCTCACAGACAGTAACCCCAGTGGTGACACAGTATACTAGTGGTATATCGTATATTGCCGCTCTGCTTACGAACTGCAGGCAGGTCTACTCCAACCCAAACCAGTCTTGTTGGAGAAGCTCAGCAACAAGCGTGCGTACGTACGTAGCGGATTTCCGGCGAAACAAAATACGTACTCCTACGGTGCTGTGGTGAAGCGGACATTCTTGTCGTTGTGGAATAGTGGCAGTGATATGGATATTCAGTCCGGGTGGGTCATGACGAGTGGTTCGTGCGCACGAACCAGATTTAACGGGCGACGACGACGTGATTCGGTTCACCCACTCTCCTCCTGGCATTCATGCGCCCATGCTCGTTGCTCCTGCTCACGTTAAGGACTGTGATGAAGCAAGTGCTCGGTCAGTTCGGGTGAAATAAAATACGGACGGCGTATACGTGATCTATACTAGTAGCACTGTTGCAAGTGTGCATCGACGTACCATGGACGTGGCAGCTTCCATGGCAACTGGGCTCCAGAAATTTCACACTCTGTGTCGTGGTCTTTTTGTTCGAAAAAACGGAAATAGCTCAGTTCGAGAGAGCCGGCACGACAAGCATTGATGATGGCAACATTTGAAAATCGAGATGGATCGGGAACTACCGTACCCGTTTATTGTAAACGAATGGACGTTGGATGGATCCACATGCGAACCTTTCCACGGCGCGCTGTTGTAGTACTCCTGGTACAGACTGCTGCCGCTCCAAGGACAATGTGATCTTCCCGTGTCCATAGGTTGATACGGGGCAGGCAGAGCTGTAGTTAATGTCGTGTGTGGGGTACGGTAACCGAATATTGTGATCGATGGAGTAGCACAGCTACTTTCGTGTTTCGAATTTTGAAGTACTAGAACTAGATTACTGGATCAGTACGTGGATGCGGTCCGGTCGGCCGCAAGCCGCCTGAGGTCAACTCCAACGCGAGACCCAAATGGTCTGGTCGTGTCCGTTCGAGGGTAAACAGACATAACAGGCCGTCCAACGCGCGGTCGCAAAATAACCGTCGTGCGCTTTCGACCCATTTCCGGCCTAAAGTTGGGCCGCGTTTGCGGCCGAAAGGACACGCGCGAACGAGAGCGGCGCGCACCCTAGTCCCACTGGCCCGCTCGTCGGAGACACAACCACTTTTCTCTTTCCCGTCTCTTCCCTCTGTCGTGTCTCCAGCATGACCGCAAGATGTTCGACGCGTAGCTCACAAGGTACCATAGATAGTGGGGATGAGTTTTTCTTCCACAACTTCATTTGTTCGTCGGACGATGAGGACATTGTGACGGCTGCATTGGTCGTCCACGACCACATCAATAGAAAGCGGCCTCGGTTCAAGGGATCAATCCCCGGGCATGTTTTGGCCTTGAACCGCAATAGGGAGAAAGGCCGCACCCTTCTTTGTGCCGATTACTTTGAGAATAGCACACTCTTCAAGCCATACCAATTTCGATGTCGCTTTCGTATGGCGAGACATGTGTTCAATCGTATTTGAGAGTGAGTGGTAGCATATGACCCTTACTTTGAGTGTAAAGAGGATGCCCTTGGCAAGCTTGGCTTCTCTTTTTATCAGAAATGCACTGCGGCTATCCGCATGCTTGCGTATGGAATTCCTGGTGATCTCGTGGATGAGTATGTTCGTATGAGTGAATCCACGTGTCTCCTGTCATTGTATAGTTTCTGCAAGGCCGTAGTGGCAGTGTTCGGCCCTGAGAAAGCCAACTGCCGCAGACGCAGAGAGGTCGTTGGCTATCAATGCCGAGAGTGGCTTTCTGGACATGCTTGGTAGTATTGATTGTATGCACTGGAAGTGGAAGAACTGTTCATTTGCTTGACAGGGGCAGTGCAAGGGGCATGTGAAAGGTGCTACTGTCTTGAAGCGGTGGATTCACAAGATCTGTGGATATGGCATTCTTTCTTCGGCATGGCTGGTTCTCACAATGATATCATTGTTCTTCAGCGATCTCCAGTGTTTGCAAAGGCTTGCAGAAGGCCACTTCCCAGAGGTCAACTTTGAGGTCAATGGCCATCAATACAACAAGGGATATTACCTGGCTAATGGTATCTATCCTCAGTGGTTCACTCTTGTAAAGATCATATCCAATCCACAAGTAGAGAAGAGACAGATGTTTGCCCAAATGCAGGAGAGTGCTAGAAAGGATGTGAACGTGCGTTCGGTGTGCTTCAGTCTCGATGGGGTATCGTTTGAAACCCTGCATTGACATGGAGCACTCAGAAGCTTTGGGAGGTGATGGCTGCTTGTGTGATCATGCACAACATAATCGTCGAGGATGAGCGTGATGATAGCATCTACGACCAAGGTTTTGATTTTCAGGGTGAAAATGTTGAGCCTGTTCAACCGCCTCCTGCAACCTTCAAGTAGTTTGTCCATTTTCATCGTGAATTGCGTGATTGGCATACTCATATCCAGCTTTAGGATGACTTGGTTGAGCACATGTGGACTCACATTGGCAATCAGTAGATCTATCTATCAGTTACCTTTCATGCAAACTAATTTCTATTACGTTGTAAAGACTATTTCATATTGTTTTTACATTGACTGGGTTGTAAACTATTTAGAATATGAAACTATTTGCTATGTTTCTTTTGAACTAGTTTTACTATGCTTCTTGTGTTGGGCGCACGGACAAGATGTGGCCGCGTGTTGGGCACACGACCGGCACATTCACAAATTCGAGCACACACGGTTCCATTGCCTTCCCCAACAGAAGAAAAACGAACAGAACAGACGTCCATTTAAAGTCGCGCGTTGGAGTTGGCCTGATTTATGTTTAGTATGTGAGAAAACGGACATCCGGACATGTACCAAATTGGATCACAAACTTCTTTTGAATCTCAAAGGTTAGAGAAACTTCAACGGGGCGACCCATTTCGTCCGCTGGCGTCCGTTTGGGTCGGCGCGGACACAAAAGTCGGCCCAACGCGCCACCGAAAACAGACGCGTCAGCTTTTCGTCCGCGGACGACCCGTTCCCGGCCCAATTTTGAGCCGCAATTGCGTCGGCGCGGACGCGCGACGGACGCGCGCTCGCGCCTACTCCTCTCCTCGGGCCCGCCGGTCCGTGGCAGCAAGCACCATTTCCCCCAAAACCCTCCCGCCCGCGCGCGCTCCCGCCCCGCACCCACCATGGACGACGACCTCGACCTCGACGCCGCCGCTGGCCTCGCTTCCCTCGCGTCGTCCGGCATGAAGACCGCCCCCTCTCGCAAAGGCAAGCCCCGTGCCCCGTGCAAAACTGCCGCCGCGGCCAAGCCAAAGAAGGCGCTGACGCCCGAACAGCGGGCGGCGGAGTCGGCCAAGAGGAAGAGCCGGAGGCACGCCACGGACGCGAGGGGTGAAGCCGTTGCGGCTGCCGCCATCGCCATCGCCGCGCAGCAGGAGGTCACCAACGCCCGTGTCGCGGCGACAACGAGGGAGACGCTCTACATGCTAGGGTTAAACCCTAGCCAGCACGGCCTCGTCAACACTGCCGTGGCCGCGGCGGCCAGCACCGGCTCGTCTGCGTTCCCTCGGATGGTGCTGCCCGACTCGCCCCGTGCATCGGCATGCACCCCGATCCCGGCTTCCAAGTGTATTCGCAGGCCTCGCGCCCCTCCAGGGAGTGCTCGCCCGACATGAGCGCGGTGGCGCCTTCCACTCCCGCGCTCGCGCCCATCGACCTCAACGCCACACCGGCTGCTGGTGGTTCGTCATCCGGAGGCGCGAGGAAACGCGCGTGGCAGACGCCGGCCGACGTGCTACCGGACGCCCGCAACCTGTTCGACGAAATGTCGGCCGCCGGCGACGAGGCCAACATGCAGAACCTCATCTTCGAGGGTGGTGCGCCGGCCGCTGGCTATGACCCCGACGAGACACAAAGCCATGACGGCCGCGGGGTGTTCACACCGGGCGCTGGCTATGATCAGTCGGCCTTCATGCGTGATCAGGTCGGCATAGACCTGGACATCTTCCCACTCGATCACAAGTTTCCGGATGACTACGGGCAAGAGGAAGAAGACGAGTGCGACATCGAAGTGGAGCTTTTGTTTGAGGATGAGCTCGCCAACCAAGCCGTCGGGCCAAAGCCGAAGTGTAAGAGCAAGCGCACGAAGGCATACACGGTGGCCGAGGACAAGCTTCTTTGCAAGTGTCCGAGGGACATTGGACAAGACCCCAAGAACGGCGCCGAACAAAAACATTCAACTTTTTGGATTCGTGTCCACCGGGAGTTTCATGAGCGCAAGAAGTTTCCTCCTTACCAAATTGTGAGCACACGTCGGTGTTTGTCCATTTCGAAGCGATGGAGAGTGATCCAACAAGAGTGCAAAAAGTTTTGGGCCACTCTTGAGAGCGTCAAGGCCCGCCCCGTGAGCGGCATCGGCATGCAAGACATGGTATGGTAGCAAGCCGCCCTCTTTTTGTGTCATCAAGTTCATGCTTGCGTGTTCATTTGCATCCCATTTGTGCCAACATGCTTGCATGAAAATATTTGTAGGCATTTCAAGCTTTGGAGGCATTCAAGGTCCAACACGACGGCAAGTGCTTCAACCTCTCCCATTGCTATAGGGTCATCAAGATGAGGTGAAGTTCAAGGCGCAATATGCCGCCCTCAAGTCGCTCGGGGGAAAGGAAGCCGTGGAGGATGTTGGGGACGGCGAGCCGGCTCGGCCGCGGGGGAAGACCAACTCCAGGAAGGAGGACAAGCGGGATGCGGCATCGAACACCTTGATCGCAAGCATGGAGGGCATGATGAACAAGAAGGACTCAAGAGAGGATGAGCGCCGGCGTTTCAAAGAGGAGCAAATGAACGCCTTCATGGAGATCCAAAGGAGGAGGCTAGAGATGGATGAGGAGAAGCAAGCCAAGATGCTTGAGTTGGAGGCCGCGGAGAAGCAAGCGAAGATGCTCGAGATCGAGGCCGCCAACGCCAAGACCAAGGCCAAAGAAGTGGCTCTCGCAAGCATGATGACCGGGGTGGAGATCATGAAGGTGAATCTCAACACCGTGTCGCCAAGAAAGAGGCCATGGTTCGAGAAGATGCAGGCCGACATGCTCAAGTTCACCGATGAGTGATCTTGTGGCCGCGAGCGCCTTCTTTTTTGTATGTCGGCTTGTGCGCTGGCATTACCACAGGGTCGTGATGGCGTGGTCGAACTCAAGTCCCACCCTTTTTAGGATGGCTGAGATACAAACAAAACATTAGGCAGAGTAACCTAAAGTAGAGCACAAAATAGGTTTAAATTTTAAACCATGAACGGTTGTGCTTCAGTAGAAATTAACAAATATTTGATACCTTTTGTTCCCATTGATACTTATACCGGCCGATTCATTCTTTAATAACACGACCAGCTCGTGCATGCCCGGGGAAACAGGAAAAAAACAGATGGTTAAAGCCAACTCAGGTACAGTTGATAAATGACAGTAAAATAGCAATGGGAGTACACTGAAACATGGACTGCATATGAATTAGAACTTAGACACCGTATACACTGAAAATTGGACAACTCTAACACTGAATTTCTGTACAACAAAATACTAAAATTGGGATAGCACATACACTGAAATTTGCATAGCAAGAAGAATGAATTTGTGACAAAAAATACAATGAATTATGGACATCAACAAGGCTGAACCAGTGTCAAGGATGAGCTGACCGGAAGGAGGGGACCCAAGTGGCCCATCGTGTTGGCTTCCATGCACTTAAGACGCGCCAAGATGTAGAGCTTCACGATGTCATGGGCAGCGCCATCGTGCTCCTCCGCGGAGGAGAGACAACCCGATGAACTGCGCCATCTCGATGAAATTCTCGGTAGGGTGGCGCAACAAGTTCTTATACCGCAGGATCAGGGCCGGGCCGGCAAAATTAGGGGCCATGTGCCAACTCTAAAATGGGGCCTATCTTAGGATGGCTGAGATACAAACAAAACATTAGGCAGAGTAACCTAAAGTAGAGCACAAAATAGGTTTAAATTTTAAACCATGAACAGTTGTGCTTCAGTAGAAATTAACAAATACTTGATACCTTTTGTTCCCATTGATACTTATATCGGCCGATTCATTCTTTAACAACACGCCCAGCTCGTGCATGCCCGGGGAAACAGAAAAAAAACAGATGGTTAAAGCCAACTCAGGTACAGTTGATAAATGACAGTAAAATAGCAATGGGAGTACACTGAAATATGGACTGCATATGAATTAGAACTTAGACAGCCTATACATTGAAAATTGGACAACTCTAACACTGAATTTCTGTACAACAAAATACTGAAATTGGGATAGCACATACACTGAAATTTGCATAGCAAGAAGAATGAATTTCTGACAAAAAATACAATGAATTATGGACATCAACAAGGCTGAACGAGTGTCAAGGATGAGCTGACCGGAAGGAGGGGACCCAAGTGGCCCATCGTGTTGGCTTCCATGCAGTTAAGATGCGCCAAGATGTAAAGCTTCACGATGTCATGGGCAGCGCCATCGTGCTTCTCCGCGGAGGCGAGACAACCCGATGAACTGCGCCATCTCGATGAAGTTCTCGGTAGGGTGGCGCAGCAAGTTCTTATACCGCAGGATGGAGCGGCGGATGCATCGACGGATCGTGCTTGCGTGCCGGTGATGGAGCATGCGTGCGGCGGCGTCGGTTGCGCTCCTGTCCCAGAGCCGCATCTGTGGCGGACAGAGAGAGACGAGAGTCAGGGATGGAGCCATTTAGTGGGATGTGTGCCTGGTTACCAACATGGGCCTTCTACTGGGAAATGATGTACATACCATCTTGCACTGTTTCAAAAATTTGGGGTCCCCCAAAACTGGGGGCCCTGTGCCAGCGCACAGGTCGCACACCCATGGGCCCGAGCCTGCAGTCAGCTCTACTCCTACCCAATCAGTCTTGCTGAAGTAACTCAACAACAAACATGCGTACGTACGTAGCTAGTTTTCGGCGCAAGAAAATACTCCTACCGTGCTCTGGTGGAGTGTACATTCTTCTCGTAGCGGAACTGTGGAAGTAATATGGATATTCAGTCCGGTGACGCGACGCCGGACGAGTGGTTCGCACGCAGCAAACCGAATCAACGGGCGACGAGGATTCGGTTCACCCACTCTCCTGGCATTCTTTGTTCGACTGCTTGTGCCTATGCTCACTCCTCCTGCTCACGTAATCGATGAGTAGAGAGGACGCGGTGTTGACCCGTTGGCTAGGCAGCTGGTGTTGCTGCCAGCCCATCCGAGTTCGAGTCACAGCCGGTCGACCATACAGACGCCGAGTCAGTCCATCGCCAGCATGACAAAGAAAACCAAAGCTCTGTACGGAGCAATTATTCCAAGGGAGGGCCAGAGTTCGGTGTGCTGCACTTCAAATTTAACTGCAATTAACTTAAAAAAGGATTTATGTGCAACTAACTTGCAGCTGCTAAACTGATTTCAGAAAAAAAAAACTTACAGTTGCTAACTAACAGTATCGAACGAGCTGGGGAAGCAGTGTGTACTGTTCTGTTCTGTACATATGCATGATTTGGAATAATTTTTATGAAAAAATAAATTCAGATCTATCGTAAAGGTTCACCAGAAACAGAACATATCATAAAATAATAATAATTACATTCATGTCTTTAGACCACAGAATGATCACCGCCGCCAGAAAATGAGCCGTCGACACGCCTTTGTCATCGTTCGAATGCCGAAGCTGGTTTAACATTGTTGATGGCAACCTGAAGTCTTGATGCAAGTACTTTTTAGGACCAACGTCCCGAAACCACGGCAGTGGTCGTCAAACCCTTAAATCGATATAAAAAAAATTTGACATCAAATCTCGCCATCGCATACGGCCAGAGAGAAACCCTAACCCACCCTCCCCCCTCCCGGCGTACTGGCAATATTCTATGTCGGAGCTTCGTCTGATCCGTTCCAACGGATGATCTGAATACAAAAGCCCCACTCGAAGATGAAGCACTGTCATCCATCGAAAAGTTGCCCCTCTGAGGATTAAACCCCTAATCTATCTACCAGCCGAAGCCGAGGTACCATGTTCTGTTCTTTAATGGTGAACATTCTGCTTACAATGACAGTCAGCTCCACTCCTCCTACCCAATCAGTCCTCTTGGATAAGCTTACGTAGCTGGTTTTCGGCGCATGAAAATACTCCTACGGTGCTCCTGGTGGAGTCGACATTCTTCTCGTAGCGGACCTGTGGAAGTGATATGGATATTCAGTCCGGTGACGCCGGATGAGTGGTTCACACGCAGCAAACCGAATTAACGGGCGACGAGGATTCGGTTCAGCCACTCTCCTGGCATTCTTTGTTCGACTGCTAGTGCCCATGCTCACTCCCCCTGCTCAGGTACTCGACGAGTAGATAAAGTAAGTGATCGATCAGGTCGGGTCAAGTAAAATACGGACGCCGCATTACGTAATCTATACTAGCGACAGTTGCATACTTGCATATGTGCATCAGCCTTGGACGCAGCGTCCACATATTGCAGCCTGAACAACTCCAAAACGGATCATCAAAATGCCCGTAAATATCCCTTTTTGCCATCCAACATGGAGCACCGACTCAAGCCGGACCGACATGGAAGCCTAGAGCCCGGTCCTAAATCAGGTGAGCTCTGGGGAGTCTGGGCGTCCGTCATGACTACGAGCGATTCAACGATGGTTCCGGCTGTTTACACGCCGACTGCCAATGACGTCGATGCCGGTGGCTCCGGCGCGAGGGCCTTACCCGGAGAAGCGGATTTATTTATAGTTTTCGGTTGTCATCAGACGCTCTTTTAGGCTGTAGAAAAAAAAAATCCATGAGCTAGTTTATTGCTTGGGTATTCGCTTTGTTTGATGAATTGGCCGGATATTTGGTGTCGTATGTTTGATGATCCACGATTGGAGACGTGCTTAAGCCAAGTAGCCAACCAATGAACCACTGTCGCCACGGATCTCGTGGGACTCTGGGAGCGATCAAGTGGTACTACGAATGGCACCTGGACAAGCATTGATGATGGCAACGTTTAAAAATCGAGATCGATCGTGAACTACCGGTGGTACCCCTCTCTCTCCCCTCTCTCTGGTTGCAATGAATGGACGATAGATGGATCCAGATGTAAACGTTGCCACGGCGCCTTTGTGCATACCGGTACAGACCGCAGGTGGCAGGAGATCTTCTCGTGTCCAAAGGTGGATGCTGCGGATTTAATCGCGCTGTTAACGTGTCTCTCTCTGTGCTGGTTGCACTTGAGCCCAACACGCGGCTAGCCGTAGTTAATGTCGTGTGGGGCTAACCGAGTGCTCTGATCGATGGAGTAGCATAGCAGCTTCGGTGTTTGCAACTTGAACTTCCCGAAGAGTAGTCAATGTAGGAGTAGTTAGACTTAACCACCGATGCATGTTGTGTTCAATTCGGAACGAGGCAGGATTTGGTGTTGTGTTCGATTTAATGCGATTTACTCATCGTTTTGTCTGTTGTGCAGAAGCCACTTAGGGTTGCTAATGCTATCTGTGCCACTGACATGAGAGTAGCCACACCAGTACACATGTATGTGGTGCTACGTCGTATGTTGGTTCGGTTTTCGAATAGAGGACATCCTACTTACAATTGTACCCAACAATCCTGTTGGAGAAGCTCAACAAGCAAGAAAATACGTACCCCTACGGATTACGGAGATGGTGGAGTGGACATCTTCCCGTAGTGGAACTGTGGAAGTGATATGGATATTGAGTCCGGGCTCATGGCGAATGGTTCCCACGCAGCAAACCAAATTACCGGGATACAAGGATTCGGTTCACCCACTCTCTCCAGGTATTATTATATTCTTTGCCCGAGCCCGAATTACCTGCATCGACCCCATGACTGACGCCGCCGCCGCCAAGAAGAAGGCTTCTAGATTAGTCGGAAAAGTGCTAATATTTCCAACATAGATTACGTATGGGACGTCCATACTTTATTTGACCCGGCCCGATGAACACTCACTTTATCTACTCGTCGACAACGTGAGCAAGAGGAGGGGTGAACCGAATCCTTGTATCCCGGCCAAGGCCTTCTTCTTGGCGGCGGCGTCGTCAGCCATGGGGTCGATGCAGGGGAAGTAGTGGAAGTAGAGGCGGACGGAGACGGGGACGGACCGGGAGCCGTCGCGCCGAGACACTCCCCAAAAACCTTATTGCCGTTCTCCCGAGCAGGATCTCAAACGACAGGGTTCCGGAGGCACCTGCTCTCCCGACCAACCGTGCACGCGGTCGTCGGGATGGGATCGCCGGAAGCAGCACAGAGAGATGAACAGTAAATGACGGCTAGGGTTGTACGAGAGGGAGTGAGTTAACTGAGTTAGAATTCACTCCACTGGCCAACGCCTTCTTATATAGGCCATCAGGTAGATGGGTCTGGGCCAGGCCCACGACCGAGTCCGCGAACAACCCACGGTCCAACTTCTCTGACAGTGGTGCTTCTGTAAGCGACTCGTTAATTAATTAGCAATTAATTAACCATTCCTGATCGGCAAAAGTAAGCTTCGACACGACTCATTCTCATAATCCTGTCTTGGAGGTCATGTTGCTAGACAACAATGAACCTATGAGCAATGGGGAAGCGATGGTGGGCCTGGATTCCGACAAATGCCTCGAGGCCATAAAATCCGAGAGAGGATCCATGTATGAAAACAAAGTGTAGACTTTGGAAGAACTACTTGATGGTCGTAAAGCTATTGGGTACAGATGGATTTTAGAAAGAAGACAGACAATGATGGTAAGTGTCATCATTAAGAAAGCTCGACTTGTCGCTGAGATGTTTTTCGACAAGTTCAAGGAGTTGACTACGATGAGACTTTCTCACTCGTAGCGATTCTAAGAGTCTGTTGGAAATATATTAGCAGTTACTGCATTATTTATGAAATCTTGCAGATAGGATGTTAAAACATTGTTTCCTCGACGATTTTCTTGAGGAAAGGTTGTATTTGATACAACCAGAAGGTTTTGTCAATCCTAAAAGATGCTAACAAGTATGCAAAGGTCCAGCAATTCTTCTAAGGACTGGAGTAAGCATCTCGGAGTTGGAATATACATTTTGATTGGATGATATAAGATTTTGGGTTTATACAAAGTTTATGAGAAACTTGTATTTCCAAATAAATGAGTGAGAGCACTATAGAATTTCTGATGAGTATATGTTGTTGACATATTGTTGATCGGAAATGATGTAGAATTTCTGGAAAGCATATAGGGTTATTTGAAAAGTGTTTTTTAATGGAAAACCTAGATTAAGCTACTTGAACATTGAGCATCAAGATATATAAGGATAGATCAAAATCGCTTGATAGTACTTTCAAATGAATACGTACCGTGACAAGATTTTGAAGGAGTTCAAAATAGACCGGCAAACAAGGAGTTCTTGGATGTGTCGTAAGGTGTGAGTATTGAGTAAGACTCAAGACCTGACCACGGCAGAGGAGAGAGAAAGGACGAAGGTCGTCCCCTATGCTCTACAATATGATGTGCTGTGTACCGCACCTGAAGTGTGTCTTGCCATGAGTTAGTCAAGGGGTACAAGAGTGATCCATGAATGGATCACAAGACAACGGTCAAAGTTATTCTTAGTGGACCAAGGAATTTTTCTCGATTATGGAGGTGGTAAAAGAGTTCGTCGTAAAGGGTTACGTCGATGCAAACTTTGACACTAATCTGGATGACTCTGAGTAGTAAACCGGATTCATATAGTAGAACAATTATTTGGAATAGTTTCAAATAGCGCGTGGTAGTTGCATCTACAAGATGACTTAGAGATTTGTAAAGCACACACAGATCTGAAGGGTTCAGACCCGTTGACTAATAACCTCTCTCACAAGCAAGATATGATCAAACCCCATGGGTGTTGGATTCATTACTATCACATAGTGATGTGAACTAGATTATTGACTCTAGTGCAAGTGGGAGATGTTGGAAATATGCCCTAGAGGCAATAATAAAAATGATTATTATTATATTTCCTTGTTCATGATAATTGTCTATTGTTCATGCAATAATTGTATTAACTGGAAATCGTAATACATGTGTGAATACATAGACCACAACATATCCCTAGTGAGTCTCTAGTTGACTAGCTCATTGATCAATAGATGGTTATGGTTTCCTGACCATGGACATTGCATGTCATTGATAACGGGATCACATCATTAGGAGAATAATGTGATGGACAAGACCCAATCCTAAGCATAGCACAAGACCGCGTAGTTCGTTTGCTAGAGCTTTTCTAATGTCAAGTATCATTTCCTTAGACCACTAGATTGTGCAACTCTCGGATACCGTAGGAATGCTTTGGTTATATCAAACGTCACAACGTAAATGGGTGGCTATGCACTACAGGTATCTCCGAAAGTGTCTGTTGGGTTGGCACGAATCGAGACTGGGATTTGTCACTTCGTATGACAGAGAGGTATCTCTGGGACCACACGGTAATGCATCATCATAATGACCTCAATGTGACTAATGAGTTAGCCACGGGATCATGCATTATGGAACGAGTAAAGAGACTTGCCGGTAACGAGATTGAACAAGGTATAGGGATACCGACGATCGAACTTCGGGCAAGTAACATACCGATGGACAAAGGGAATTGTATACGAGATTGATTGAATCCCCAACATCATGGTTCATCCGATGAGATGATCGTGGAACATGTGGGAGCCAATATGGGTATCCAGATCCCGCTATTGGTTATTGACCGGAGAGTTATTTCGGTCATGTCTGCATGGTTCCCGAACCCGTAGGGTCTACACACTTAAGGTTCGGTGACGCTAGAGTTGTTATGGAAAATAGTATGTGGTTATCGAAGGTTGTTGGGAGTCCCGGATGAGATCCAGAACGTGACGAGGAACTCCGAAATGGTCCGGAGGTGAAGATCGACATATTGGACGAAGGGTATTGGAGTCCGGAATTGTTCCGGGGGTACCCAGTGACAACCAGCATGTCCGAAAGGGGTTTCGGAGGCCCTGATAAGCGTTGGGGGGGCCTTATGGACCAAGGGAAGGGGGCACATCAGCACACTAAGGGGCTGAGCGCCCCTCCCACCCCATCTCACGTAACTTGGAGAGGCGGGGGTGCCTCCCCTAGGGCAGCAGCCCCTCCCGGCTTTGGGGGGCAAGTTTCCTAGGGGTGGGGGCGCCCAAACCCATCTAGGGTTTCGCCTGTGGCCGCCGCCCCTCCCCTAGGGAAACCCTAGGGTGCCTCCACCTCCCCCCTTCCCCCTATATATAGTGAGGGAGAGAGAGGGCAGCAAAAACCTTTCCCCTGGCGCAGCCCCTCCCTCCTCATACATCTCCTCCTCCTCCGTAGTGCTTGGCGAAGCCCTCCTAGAGAACCACAAGCTCCACCACCACCACGCCGTCGTGCTGTCGGAGTTCTCCCTCAACTTCAACTCTCCCCTTGCTGGATCAAGAAGCAGGAGACGTCCCCGGGCTGCACCTGTGTTGAACGTGAAGGCGTCGTCCGTTCGGCGCTTGATCAGATCTTCCGCGATTTGAATCGCCGCGAGTACGACTCCATCAACCGCGTTCTTGTAACGCTTCTGCTTAGCGATCTTTAAGGGGATGAAGATGCACTCCCTCTCTCTCTCTCTCTCTCTCTCTCTCTCTCTCTATATATATATATATATATATATATATATATATATATATATATATATCTTTCGTTGCTAGTATCTCCTAGATTGATCTTGGTAAGTCGTAGGAAAATTTTGAATTATTACTATGTTCCCCAACAGTAAGAGAGTGTAGTTCTTTTCTTTTCCCATTGCTCATAGGGAGTAGTCTCATTATCCTTTGTGGGAACTCTATTCAGGACCTGACATGATGTCAATACAGCCTCCCCCCACCATGCCTTGGATAAACCCGGTGTATCTAACATGGCGTTAGACAAATCTGTTAGAGTACAGTTTTTTCTTTCGGCAATCCCGTCTGACTGGGGTGAATAGGGAGGCGTCCTCTCATGAATAATACCATGTTCCGCACAGAATAAATCAAACACAGTAGAAAAGTACTCTCCACCACGATCAGACCGGACTCGTTTATTTTCTTCTCAAGTTGGTTCTCAACTTCAGCCTTATAGATTTTAAAGTAATGTAGAGCCTCATCCTTTGTATTTAACAAATACACATAACAGAATCTAGTGGAATCATCAATCAAAGTCTTGAAGTATTTCTTTCCACCTTTAGTCAACACACTATTCATCTCACAGAGATCTGAATGTATGAGCTCTAGTGGTGCCAGATGTCTCTCCTTCGTAGGCTTGTGAGGCTTACGAGGTTGCTTTGCTTGCACATACGCATGAAACTTAGAGCCTTTGGCTAAAGTGAAACGTGGGATTAGATTCATCTTAGCTAGCCGCGTCATACAACCAAAATTTATGTGACGAAGTCGTGAATGCCAAACCTCACATTCGTTCACATTAGAATGAATTTGGTTCACAACTTTATAATAGAAATCTTCCAGGGAAAGGCGGAACAAACCACCGCAATCATATCCTTTTCCAACAAATAGTCCATACCAAGATACGACTACTTTGTTAGACTCAAATACTAACTTAAACCCTTCTTTACATAGAAGGGTTCCACTAACGAGATTCTTCTTGATAGCGGGGACATGCTGCACGTTCTTCAGTTGCACGATCTTTCCCGAAGTAAACTTCAGATCTACCTTGCTAACACCATGAACAGAAGCATGCGAGCCATTCCCCATCAAGACGGAACAATCTCGTGTGACCTGGTAAGAAGAAAACAAAGACACATCAACACACACATGAATATTGGCCCAGTGTCAACCCACCAATTGGTGGACTGACAAACTGAAAGTACGGTAAACAAATTATCATACCCTGATACCACATCATTGTTGCTCAGAGTCACATTGACAGACTTGGAGTCCTGTCCTGACTTCTTGTACTTGTTTGGGCACTTGTTTGCCCAGTGTTCCTCTGAACCACAATTAAAGCATCCATCTTTCTTTTTGTCTTGCTCCTTACCCTTCTTCTTAAAGGTAGTATTCTGCTGGACAGAGTTCTTTTCCTTGAACTTGTGGAAGTTCTTCTGCACCACATTGGCACTAGAAGAACCCTATGCCCCTTTCACGTGTGAGTCCTTTGCTCTCGAGTTCTGCTCGACATTCAGATGACCAATGACATCCTCAACAGAGAATTCACGTCTCAAGTGCTTGAGAGAAGTAGCAAAGTTCCTCCATCCAGGAGGGAGTTTTGCAATAATGCAACCCGTGACAAACTTGTCTGGTAACTCACACTTCAGGAGCTTCAGCTCCTTAGCGATGCATTGTATCTCATGGGCCTGGTCCAATACAGAATGGTTATCAACCATTTTCTAATCATGGAACTGCTCCATAGCATACAACTCGCTTCCAGCATCAGTTGCGCCGAACTTAACTTCGAGCGCATCCCACAAATTCTTGGCAACACGCATATGGAGATATGCGTCGACTAGTTTGTCTCCGATCACAGTAAGAACGGCTCCAACAAAGATGGTGGTTGCCTCCCTAAACGCATTCTCCTGTTCAGGAGCAATCGTTACCGTAGGAGACACAACACCAGCCCAGAACACGTTCATTGCTGTGAGCCACAAGGTAGTCCTCGTCTACCAACGCTTAAAATGCGTTCCAGTAAACTTTTCCGGTTTCAAAGTAGCGGTGAAGCCATGAGTCGAAAAGTGCCTAGAATAAGGTTTTTGGATTGTTGAAAATATTAACACTTTTCCGACTAATCTAATCCACGAGTAAACAGTAAGCATGGCAAATACGGTATGCATCTCATACCGATACCTAAGCATGTGAGCACGTACAGTACATAGAACCGAAACATCCATGAACAACATATATACGACTAGAACATGAATGAGCAAATAGGGGATGAACGAGTCATACCCTCCGGTTGGCCAGGCCAACGCGGCGGCGGCGGCCGCAGCCTCGGCATCGGCTGAGGCCTTTTTCTTGGCGGCGGCGACGGCAGCCATGGGGTCGATGCAGGGGAAGTAGTGGAAGCAGAGGCGGATGGAGATGGGGACGGATCGGGAGCAGTCGCGCCGAGACACTCCCCAAAAACCTTATTGCCGTTCTCCCGGGCAGGATCTCGAACGACGGGGTTCCGGAGGCATCTGCTCTCCCGACCAACCGTGCACGCGGTCATCGGGATGGGATCGCCGGAAGCAGCACAGAGAGAGGAACAGTAGATGACAACTAGGGTTGTACGAGAGGGAGTGAGTTAACTGAGTTAGGGTTCACTCCACTGGCCAGCGCCTTCTTATATAGGCCGTCGGGTAGATGGGCCTGGGCCAGGCACATGACCGAGTTCGCGAACAGCCCATGGTCCAACGTCCCGGACAGTGGCGCTTCCGTAAGCGACTCGTTAATTAATTAGCAATTACTTAACCATTCCCGAGTGGCAAAAGTAAGCTTCGGCTCGGCTCATTCCCGCAACCTGCGGCGCGCGCAAGCGTCGTGGCGTGGCGTGGCGACGCGAGGCGGGCGGCGGAGGAGGAGGAGCGCTCCTATTCCCAAGCTCCCAATAGCAAATGGTAGAGCAGCCCTTATAAAGAGGTCTCACTCTTCTTACTGTAGCAGTATGGGGCTAAACTTCTCACACTTTCCACCACTTGCCGTACACATGCATGGGCCTTAGAGATTTACTAGGGATTATTGTCTTATATGGGCCTAAGCCCATCCATAATCCATCAATGTATTGTAGAGACATCTGCATATGACATCGATCTAGCTTCCAGAGGATGTACCATGGTCTCATGAAGTGAGGTATCATGTCTGGTTCATGCATCGTTCGCAGAAACAACCTCAACCACTGCGTGTTAAGAGCATCTCCACTAGAGCCTCCAGGATGCCCCCCAAGCCACGTTTTGGCCGCCAGCAGTAAAAAATGCTCCCAGCCACACCGCCAAAGGCTTGTTTTGCACCGGATTTGCCAAAAAACATGACCAGCAATCTCAGGCAAATCCCAACAAACTGGGGGGCAGCTGGGGGCGCCGACACAAACTTTTGCATGCAAATGGTCCACCATTTACTGTCCCCAACTGCCTTTATCTTCTCCAGGCCCACCCACGTGCGAGCCACACTCCCTCTCTCCTCTCCAGCCCACACTCCCTCTCTCCCCGGCAACTTCTAGGCTCTCCATGTACTCCGGGCATGATAGGCCGGAGCTCGCCGTGCGTGGCCGGGACAGGCAAGGCCGGGATGGGCGCTGGCCGGAACTGGCGAGGCGGGGCAAGCAGGCAAGGCCGGGGAGGGCGCTGGCCTAAGCTGGCGAGGCGAGGCAGGCAAGGCTCCGCGAAGTCGAGCAGCGTTGGCTCCCGGACTCGTCCTCTCCGTGAGGCGTGGCGTGCCGGTCGCCCCCCTTCCTCCTCCTCCCTCATTGTCGGCGCCAGCCACGGAGGGCGCGTGCAGCCAGGCGCGGGCGCGGCCAGGCGCCCCTTCCTTCCTCCTCTCCGTCCTCGTCGGCGCTGGCCACGGAGGACACGCGCGGCCAGGCGCGGGCTCGGCCAGGCGCCCCCTTCCTCCTCCTCCTTCCTCTCCGTCCTCGTCGGCGCCGGCCACGGAGGGCACGTGCGGCCAGGCGCGGGCGGGCGCGGGCGCGGCCAAGCGCCCCCCCTTCCTCCTCCTCCCGCCTCTCTGTCCTCATCAGCGCCGGCCACGGGCGCGGGCGCAAGCAGCGGAGGCGAGGACGTGCTGCTGGAAGGACGGGGCGGCGCGCTTGGGGGTGGAAACGACTGGAGATTGTTTCGTCCCCAGGCTAAAATTATCGCCGGCAGCCCCCGGGCGGCGAAAAAAATGCCTCCTGGGGGGCTCAACGGCTGGAGATGCTCTAAGGCATCTCCTACGTGGGCTCATCAAAGTCTAATGGCATATTTTCACCCGCAAAAAAAAACAGTCTAATGGCAGGCTTCAAAGGAAAATCTGGGCGGGTAATCCCAAAAGGAGGGAACTGCAGGTGATGGGCGGAGTTAGGCTCCAAAGCAACGGTAAAGGAAGAAGTGAAAAAAAAAACTAAGCTCCACTCTTGCACAAATCGACAGCATTCGCCCGAACGAGCGGTCTGGACCCATTTTGCTATCCAACGTTATACCTCACTCGTCAGGGGACCGGTCCGAATGTCCATTTTCCCGTAAATCGGAAGGAAACTGTGGGAGGGAGGCTTTGCAGGGAGTCCGGACTACTGCCACGCATGACTCCAACAGCCTGGTTCATTTTTCTGTCCCTGCTCCCTCTTGCTTTACATCCACACCATTATCGACCGACGTCGACACTGTGCCTCTCCAGCCGCTGCCCTGGCATCGAAAGGACTTTCGCAACCCCCCCCCCCCCCCCCCACACACACACACCAAAGTGCATGCCCTGCTTTGACTACGCTGCCGTCCACCCAGGCTTCCGCCGCAGTCAGATACCCTCCCCCTGTCGACAACGTCTATGGTCCATGCCAGACACCACACCCGGCAAGTGTCCATATCCATGGTTCAATGACACCACACCCAGCAAGTGTCCACATCCATGGTTCAATGACGTCTCAGGCATTGAACAACCGCAGCCATCGGAGACGCGGCGTGGGCGGCGTCCTCGGCCTGTGTGTCGCTTCAATGGCGGAGGCAGTGAGAGGCTGCGTCCGCGCTGAGCCGTCTTCAATGTTGAGTAGTACGCTCTACAGCGGCATGAATGCGGGCAACTGACGCCAAACGGAAACACTCGCAGGCGAGAGAGGACTATCGCAAAGCTTCCTCATTTTTGTCTTCAGTTTGCGAGAAAAATCGAATCTGGACTACGCTGCGAACCAATGCAGACACGCGTTGGATGGCTCCTCTATCCAGACAACGCCGTCCAGACCATGCGGAAGCTTTGCAGTTCGGCGTCGAAGATGCCCTTAAAAGGACCAAATTTAAACGATGTAGACAAGTTCATGCTCGATTTGGCGCATGGAGCACGCCCCGGAGTTCATTTTGGCGAAGAAGACGTGAGAGACGAACGGTGGATTCGGCGCGTAGCAGGCAGCAGCCGGGCGGTGCGGGCGCGCGCACGGTGGACGGCACTGTCGCAACGCATGTCTCGGCGCCACCCTCACCACGACCGGCTCACGTGGCCGGAGTGATCAGAGTCGGGGTAGGTTCCGGTCGGTTTCATCTCGTCGCCGCCCTCGCGTAGGTAGCCACCAGCACGTGCCCTGCGAGGCTGAGCACCGATGGAAAACTACACCATGGATCTCGGGACGATGGCGGCCACCGGTCACGCCTGTGATCGCGGAGGAAAACAACGCTCGGGTGGGCCAGCGCAGTAGATATTCCGTGGATAATTCTTCCCTTTTATCAAACTGTCAGCTGAATATGACAGTAGAAAAACGGAGAGAAGTGGGCATGCGGTATTTAACTTTTCAAAGCCCAGCGACGGAATATGACAGTACTGGTGAAGAGGTGGCGGCGTGCATGCACCGCACCAGCGGCACCTTCTTGTCAGCATATGTAGACATGCATGGAGCCATGGACCGAGGAGTCGCTAACCTGCTCAATCCCTCAGCCTCGCTCGTACCACTGCTTTAGGCCACTCACGCTCGCGATCGCAAAGCCTCTTCTTTCGGCAGCCACCATGCCGATACGTACCACTCCAACTTATTTCAAGTGAGCTTTGCCACGCACGTCAAGTCAAAACCTTTGTTTTTAAGTAGTGGATTAGTGTTTTGACCACACGGCCGGCCGTGCGACGCTAACAACCACTTCATCAAGTCCGATAGTGGGTAGGGCTCCAAATCCGTTGCTTCTACGTCTGTCCTGCCGTGGGGTTCGTGTGGGATGGTCCTTTGTGTCGTTTGACGAGCCGGAGACATGGTTTCTCGTCCCGGTCGACCATACGGACGCCACGTCCGTCCATCGCCAGCATGACAAAGAAAACCAGGGCTCTGTACGGAGCAATTATTCCATGGGAGGGCCAGAGTTCGGTGTGCTGCACTTCAAATTTAACTGCAATTAACTTTAAAAAAATGATTTAAGTGATACTAACTTACAGTTGCTAAACTGATTTCAGAAAAAAAAACTTTCAGTCGCTAATAACAGTACCGTATGAGCTGGGGAAGCAGTGTGTACTGTTCTGTTCTGTACATACGCATGGTTTGGAATTTTTTTATGAAAAAAATAAATTCAGATCTACCGTAAAGGTTCATCAGAAAGAGAACATATCATAAAATAATAATAATTACATTCAGGTCTTTAGACCACAGAATGATCACCACCGCCACAAAAATGAGTCGTCGACACGCCTTTGTCATCGTTCGAGTGCCGGAGTTGGTTTAACATTGTTGATGGCAACCTGAAGTCTTCATGCAAGTACTTTTAAGGACCAACGTCCCAAAACCACGGCAGTTGCCGTCAAACCCTTAATCGATATGAAAAAAATCTGACATCAAATCTCGCCGTCGCATAGGCCCAGAGGGAAACCCTTGTTAAACAATAGGTTTGTATATAACGTGACAGTTGTCACGGTGGGTATATTGTGTGCGTGTTGTTGTGTATATGGTGTGTATAGGCAGGTTGTTAGACTAGATGACCTTATCTATTGTATAGCTTGGAGTAGAGGTCAAGACTAGAAACAACCTGTCGATCCCTGTAATCTATCTCTATATATTAACATGCACGCGTCCCTGTCAAGGTGCATACGCTTAAACCCTTTCCTTCTTTCATGGTAATCAGAGCCTACCTCAAATTCATCCATGGCAAGCTCTTCGGCGAACTCCTTCCCCTCATCTCCGTTTGCACACACCGCAACAGAGAAGCTCACGAGAGGGAACGAGGCGCTATGGCGCGCACCGTGCTCTCGGCCATCCGAGGGGCGCAGATGGCGTCCATCCTCGACGTCGAGCAGGTGGTGCCCCCGATGGACATTGAGGTCGCCAGCAGCGACGGTAAGACCAAGTCCAAGGCTCCCAATCCAGAGTTCGATGCGTGGTACGTGCGGGATCAGCAGGTGTTCTCCTACCTGCTGACCACACTGCCTCGCGAGATGGCCATCCAGGTTGCGACGTGCCACACTGCAGCAGAGCTGTGGAACACGGTGCAGGGGATGCTGGCATCGCATACCCGTGCACAGACCGTCAACGTCAGGATCGTGTTGGCAAACCTCCAGAAGGGCAACATGAATATCACCGAATACGTTGGTAAGGTCCGAACCCTTTGTGATGAACTAGCTTCTTCAGGGAAGAAGGTGGACGAGGAGGATGTCGTCTGTCACATCCTCGCGGGACTCGACGAGGAGTTCGACCCCGTGGTGTCTGCCATGTGCTCTAGGGTTGAGCCCGTCGGGGTTCCGAAGCTGTACTCGCAGTTCCTAAGCTTCGAGACTCACATGAATCTTTGCGGCGGGTCCTCCCAGTCATCGGCAAACGCGGCGACACGCGGGCGCGGGCGCGGCCGCGGCGGCAGTGACCGCGGTGACCGTGGACGCGACTTCAACAACAGGCAAGGTGGCGGCGGTGATCGTGGCCGCGGCTTCTTCCCCAAGCCACCGAACCATGGCAACCCTGGACGCAACAATGGCAGCGGCAACCACAACAACAACGCTGCCAAACCAACGTGCTAGATCTGCGGCAAGGTTGGTCACCCAGCGTGGAAGTGCTAGAAGCGTTACGACTCCTCCTATCAAGGGGGGGAGGAACGCTCTGCAAACATGGCGGCTCCTCAGTATGGCGTCGACACCAACTGGTACTTGGACAGTGGTGCGACGAACCATATCACAGGAGACCTAGAGAAGCTCACCATCCGGGATCGGTACATAGGAGATGATCAAATCCACACCGCGAGCGGATCAGGTATGACTATAGCACACATTGGTCAATCTCATATTTATACCCCCGGACGTAATCTTCTCCTCAAAAATGTCTTACATGTTCCTGAGGCTGACAAGAGTCTAATCTCTGCAAGCCGACTCGCTATTGACAACAATTCTTTTGTTGAAATTCACCCCTACTCTTTCCTTGTAAAGGATCGGGGAACGAGGAGGGTTCTGCTGCAAGGCAGGGGTAGGAGAGGCCTATACCCTGTCAAACACATGGGACACGGCGCCAAGAAGCACGTGCTCAGTGCCATTCCCTCCTCGGATAGATGGCACCGGCGCCTAGGGCATCCTTCATCAACCGTAGTTAGCAAAAAAATTAGTGAAAATAAGCTCCCATGCGTCAAATCTTTCAATTCTGAAGTTATTTGTGATTCTTGTCAACTGGGCAAAAGCCATCAGTTGCCCTATCCAAACTCAATAAGTGAATCAAAGTTCCCTTTGGAACTTATTTTTTCCGATGTATGGGGTCCAGCTGTTGAATCCGTAGGCAGAAAAAAAAAATACTACGTGAGCTTTATAGATGATTTCAATAAGTTCACATGGATATACCTCATCAAACATAAGTCAGAAGTCTTTCAAAAATTTCATGACTTCCAAAATCTTGTTGAACGACAATTTGATCGCAAAATTCTTGCTCTCCAAACAGACTGGGGAGGGGAATATGTGAAGCTAAATTCCTTCTTTACAAAAGTTGGGATATCTCACCACGTCTCTTGCCCCCATGCACATCAGCAAAACGGGTCAGCAGAACGTAAACACCGGCATATAGTTGAGGTTGGCCTCTCCCTCCTAGCTCAAGCAAGCATGCCTCTTAAATTCTGAGACGAGGCTTTCATTGCTGCTACATACCTCATCAACAGATTACCAAGCAAAGTGATCAACTTTGAAACTCCTCTTGAAAAGTTGTCTCATGAAAAGCGTAATTATTCTTCTCTCCGCATTTTTGGATGTGCTTGTTGGCCGAATTTACGTCCATTGTAACACCCCGGTGTAATGATGCTACAGTAACCCCTGGGGTTAAGTTAATCTTTTTGCTAAACATGTGCCTGATCATTATTGTCTCATGTTCTTTCACATTCCAGTTGAATTCAAATTCAAATTTTGTCTGAAATTCAAAATGCTCAGACATGAAAACAAAAATGTTCATCATGTGCAGAATAATCCACAACTAATTTTGGTGGTGAACCAACAATTTTGCAAAAAGGTTTGAGTGGCCTAAGCTACTTCAAACAGTGGCCTAAGAAATAAATTAAATGCCTTTTTAATTTATGGAAATGGCAAACTATTTCTAAAGCCTCACAATCTATTTGGGCAGTGCCTAATAATTCTTTGAGATTATTTTGGCCAATGGCATATTTTTTGCAAAGTCTTTATTGGCTAAAAAAAAGAAAAGGCTAAAGCTGTTTAAAAAAAAGGGGGGAAAAGAAGAGGGGGAGGGAGAGCCCCTGGCCTCCCCTTGGGCTTCGGCCCATCCCAGCAGGCCGACCCACCTCACCAGCCTGGCCGGCCCAGCTCCCCGAAGCGCGCCCCCCCTTCCTGTTCCCCTGGTGCGCGCCGCTACAGGGGCGCGACGCCGCCCGACCACCTCGCCGGCAACGCCGCGGGTGGGTAAGGCCTCCACGCCCCGACGCCTCGGCCCCCTCGCCTCCCACTTGCCCTGCCTTCCCCCACCTACCTCCACCCACTCCCCTCTCCATCTCGGCCGCTCTCTCCCCCCTCGCCCGAGCGAGACCGCCGCCGAAGCCTTGCCGTAGGCGTGGCCCCGACCACCATTCGTCGAGCCACCGGGTCCCCGTGCTCCTTCTACGTCGTCCTCGTCGACCCCGCGCTTCAGGACGAGCTGGAGTGCCCTGCAGCGGCCGGGTCAAGCTTTTCCCCAACCTCGGTCGCCGTCGTCCGCCGCGATCGATTCCGCCTCCCCTCTGCGCTCCCGTTCACTCAAGGGCCTCCATGTGCCGCGCCGTAAGCCTCCGCACCCTCCTCCTTCCTCCGGTTCCCCCTCATGCACCGTAGATGGCTCGCGGCGCCGACGTCGCCATTGCCGCATGCGGCCTCGTCCGCGAGCTCGTTGCGCTCACCCTGTCCATCTCCGAGCCAAGCCGTGGCCTCCATCGAGTTTCCGGAGGTTCGTAGAGCCCACTAGCGCCGTTTGTTAGCTAGAACGCAGCCCGTAGCGTAGGTTTCGGAGATGCCCATATTCCGGCGCCGCCCGCGGTCGTCGTTGAGCTTCACTCCGGCCACCCCCGCACCTAGGATCACAATAGATCGATGCGGGACGATCTACTCGTTCGAACGCAAGCAAAATCGCGCGAAACGGTGGCCCGTAGCGATTTTCCGAGCATCTCCGGCGAGCTCGCCGCCGCGGGAGGCCACCGGAGCAACTCCGGCGCCGGCCATCTGCGTGGCTAGGTGGGCCCCGCCCCTAGGTCGCTGACCAGTGGGTCCAGGGGGGCCCCGTTGACTGGGTTGACCCAGTCAACATGCTGACTGGGCAACCCCAGCCACTGACATGTGGGCCCCCTCTGTTATATTAGTCTAATAATGTTTTATAAATAAAAATGATTAGTTAACCTAAAACACTCACTGACGCCAGGGGCCCACTCTCCTAATTGACCCTGTTAGTTTAGTTAATCCACTGTTAAGCCAGCAGAGGCTGACATGTGGGTCCCAGTGCCCCCATTGGTCAGCTTTGACCAGTCAACTTGACTGTTGACTGCTGACGTCATCTCCATGTCATGCTGACGTCACTACTGACGCAATAAACCTTTTCTGCTTTTAAAATAATTCAGAAATTGGTTTAAACTTTGAAAATCCGTAACTTTTAAACCGTAACTCCGATGAAAATGTTTTCTATATGAAAGTTGCTCAGAAAAATCCAACGAATCCGAATACGTGGTCCGTTCATCTGTCACATGCCCCTAACATGCTGAACATGGAACTTTCCCCCTCCGGTCATCTGTCTGACACAGGTCCGGAACCGGGAACACCTTCCCGGTTGTTTTCCCCCTTCATCTATAACGTCTAGGACCGCGTTAGAGCACGCTTAGCGCTACGTATCGTCATGTCATGCTTAGTGTTACCTCTGTTTGCTATGTATTTACTGTTTCTTCCCCCTCTTCTCTCCGGTAGACCCCGAGGCCGCTGATGCCCCGGTGATCGACTACGTCGTCGACAACGACCCCTCCTTGCCAGAGCAACCAGGCAAGCCCCCCCCCTTTGATCATCCCGATATCGCCCATTCCATTCTCTCATGCTTGCATTAGATTTTGCTACTGTTATTGTATGCTCCTATTCTGATGCATAGCCTGCTTTTGTACCTGTTATTGTACCTTACCTGCTTATCCTAATCTGCTTAGTATAGGTTGGTTAGTGATCCATCAGTGACCCCCACCTTGTCCTTGTTGCCCCTGCTTCATCATTGAAGACCCGATCAACGGGATCGAAGACCAGGCCCCGACACCGCACATCACTTTCCCCTTAGTTGCTCGACACTGCTGGGTTACTATCGAGTGCCGAGGGTGAGACCTCTACAGCACTTCTGATGTTAACCTGTAGTGTAGCTATTCGGTCGTGGTCATCGAGGGTGATTTCCTCCTTAACCACTTCCGATACGGCTCTGTCGTGCAACCCCTCAAGTGTGAACCTCGAGGGTGATTCCTCTACGTTCACCTTGATGATTACATTGAGTGGAACCCACCGGGGGTGATTCCTTGGGTTTTCCTCTTGATGTTTGGACACACGGATACTTGGACTTTACAACTGTTACTTGGAAAGTGATGTGGAGACGGGTTGACCTGGAAGGTGCCCGTGAGATAATTACGAGGCGTGGCCGGGCATTCTTAGCCCTTGCCGCAAGTCCTCGAGACGGGGCAACGGGGTCACCTCTTTCGTGAGGCTCTGCTTGTTACCGCGCGTTCCTAATCCACTACGATTTGGATATTTGATCCGAGGGGCCTCTGGCCTGATAGCACTAACCATCACGTGGGCATAGTATGGGCGTTCTGCGTCGTATACATCAGCCAAAGCTTAATAGACGTCAGCGACGGAGCGGCGCGCGCCGGGTTGGACTGGTAAGCTCCTGCCTTTTTAGGGAGGTAGCTAGGTCTGCTCACCGGCCGCGTACGCAACGTGCAGGAGTTTCCGGGGAGATGGCCCATGACCCCTGGGGGCATAGGTTTAGTCCGGCGTGCTGGCCTCTCTATTAAGCCTAGGTCGGGTTGCGGCGTATTGTTTGGCCGAGGCCGGGCATGACCCTGGAAAGTGTGTCCGGCCGGAGTCAATCGAGCGTGGTGGGTAAGTTGGTGCACCCCTGCAGGGAAGAAAACATCTATCGATAGCCTGTCCTACGGTAACGGACACTTGGAGTTGTATCCCGATCGATACAACTAGAACTGGATACTTGTGATGAGAACTGGATGGTGATGAGGATTTGATTGAGATGATAACTGGATAGTATGGCTCTGGGATTGCTTTCTCGCAGGGAGTCGAGAAAGGATCTCTGGCCGAGGTTGATAACACTACTACCACTTTACTTTATGCTACTCTACTCCCTCTTGTTTGCTGCAAGATGGTGGTTTCCAGAAGATGCTAGTCTTCGATAGGACTAGACCTTCTCTCTATTCTGGCATTTCTGCAGCCCAGTCCACATATACAGCCTTCCTTTGATAATGTTGCATATGTAGTGTAGATCCTTGCTTGCGAGTACTTTGGATGAGTACTCACGGTTGCTTTGCTCCCCCTTTTCCCCCTTCTTTCTTTTTTCTGGTTGTTGCAACCAGATGGTGGAGTCCAGGAGCCAGATGCCACCTTTGACGACTGCTGCTACCCCGAGGGTGCCTACTACCACGTGACGGACGCCGATGACCAAGAGTAGTTAGGAGGCTCCCAGGCAGGAGGCCTTGCCTTTTCGATCGTTGTTGTTTTGTGCTAGCCTTCTTAAGGCAAAACTTGTTTAACTCATGTCTGTACTCAGATATTGTTGCTTCCGCTGACTCTTTTGTTTCGAGCTTATGTATTCGAGCCCTCGAGGCCCCTGGCTTGTAATATAAAGCTTGTATTATTTTAATTTGTGTCTAGAGTTGTGTTGTGATATCTTCCCGTGAGTCCTTGATCTTGATCGTACACATTTGCGTGTATGATTAGTGTACGATTGAATCGAGGGCGTCACAAGTTGGTATCAGAGCCGACTGCCTGTAGGTAGCCCCCTTTCCAACTCCTTGGCCGAAGTTGAGTCTAGTCATTGAAAAACTTTTTCTAACATTGGCTGTGTGGCTTACGGGCCCACGTCGCCATTGGGTGGTATTAGGATCTTTTACTCCTCGTCTATACTCTGGGACTCTGAACTCTCTTCTACTCGGGTTAAATGAATTTACTAACATTAGGATCCCGTGACCACATTCACCCCGAAGTTGGATGAAGCCATAGTTATTCCTTAGGATAGCTTTTTGAGTAGTGCACACCCTGTCGTGTTGACTACGGAGTGGAATCCATCGTACCTCCTTCATTATGCATGTTTTCATCATGAATGATCCTTATCTTTGCAAATGCTCAATGCTGAACTACCCCTGTTACATGTTAGCAGGATGGTTAGACCCGCTGGTCGTGGCTGTGGTGCCAACGACCCACCACCGCCTGAATTCTTTACTGGAATGAGGCAACAGTTCGAGTTAACTCGCCAGTTCATGGAAGGAATGATGTCTCAGTTTCCTCGTCCGAACATGAATCAACATCCAACCCGAGTAACTCTGCAGGACTTCATGCGCCTCAACCCATCTATCTACCGCAGCTCAACTCAACCCCTTGATGCTGATGACTGGCTCCGCGACATCACATATGAAATGGAGTCTGCTAGTGTTGCCCCTGCCAGCTATGTCACCTTCGCATCTTTCTTTCTGAAGGGTCCTGCTGCTCAATGGTGGGACAGCCACCGGCGTACCCTACCTGCTAGAACGGTCATTACTTGGCCGGATTTCCAAGCTGCCTTCCGTGCCCGTTTCATTCCTCAGGGAACCATGGACAGGAAGAAGCGAGAGTTCCGCAACCTCACCCAAGGCAACAAGACTGTAGATGCTTATCAGCGGGAATTCTTGGAATTGTCCCGTTACGCTGAAGAAGACATTGCTACTGATGCTCGTAGACAAGAGAAGTTTCGTGATGGACTTCACCCTGATATCAAGCTAGCATTGCTCGTTCATGACTTTGCCGACTTCGCCACCTTGGTGAACAAGGCTATTCAGGTTGAGACTGGTCTTCAGGAACACCAGGGATCCCTCAGGCGTAGCCGTGACGCTGGCCCATCTTCGGGCCCGTCAGCGCAGAAGCGTCGGATATGGATTCCCCACAGCATGTATCGTCCAACCGCACCTACACCAAGACAGTCCTATGCTGCACCTCGTCTGCCTCCTCCACCAGAGAGGCAGCCTCTTCGAGATGTACCATCCCAAGCTCCTGCTCCCGATCCCAATGATGGTCTGTGCTTCAGATGTGGCCGCCCCGGCCACCTTGCTAAAGAGTGCACTCAGAAAAAGAGCCAGCTGGCTCTATCTTCAACTGACCGTAACAATCAGCCCCATAACAACAATGCCAGACCTTATGGTCGTGGTCAGGCTAATCATATTGATCTGAATGAAGCTCAAGACCAGCCTGCCACTGTGATGGGTACTCTCCTTGTTAATTCAGTACCAGCTTCTGTTTTGTTTGATTCAGGAGCATCACATTCATTCATGTCAGAAAATTTTGCTTACGCACATGACATTCGATGCGAGCCCATGAACACTCCGATAGTGGTACGCACCCCTGCGGGCCGATGTCAAACTACCATGATTGGTCGCGACGTTCCTGTTGAAATTGAAGGGTTGGAATTCCTTGTTTCTCCCATTATTCTGGAGTCTTCCAATATTGACCTCATTCTGGGAATGGAATGGTTGAAAGCGCATACTGCCTCTATCGTTTGCGCTACCAAGGTCGTTCACCTCCTACATCCTTCAGATGAGATTGTAACCTACCATGCTCAGCTTGTTCAAAACGCTGAAGCACGACTTTATGCTTTGAATGCGTTGAACGCGGCACCTCTTGAGGGAATTGAAAAGATTCCAGTCGTTCGCAACTTCCAAGACGTATTTCCAGAAGAACTTCCAGGAATACCCCCTGCCCGGGCTGTCGAGTTCGTCATCGACTTGAAACCAGGCACCGTTCCTATTGCAAAACGACCCTACAAGATGCCACCTCATGAACTCCTTGAGCTTAAGGAGGAAATCGACAAATCTCTTCACAAGGGTTTCATTCGTCCAAGTTCCTCTGCTTGGGGAGCACCTTCTCTCTTCGTCAAGAAGAAGGACGGTACGAACCGTTTGGTCCAAGACTATCGTCCTATCAACCAAGCTACAATTCAAAACAAATATCCCCTTCCTCGGATCAATGATCTGTATGATCAACTGGCTGGTTCATCAATATTCTCTAAACTCGACTTGAGGTTGGGTTACCACCAGATCCGTGTTCGTGAAGAGGATATTCCAAAGACCGCATTTGTGACTCGTTATGGTTCTTACGAGTACACCGTCATGTCATTCGGTTTAACCAATGCTCCAGCTACATTCTCTCGTCTGATGAACTATATATTCATGGATTACCTCGACAAGTTCGTCGTAGTCTATCTGGATGATATACTGGTATATTCGAAGAATAAGGAGGAACATGCTGAACATCTTCGTCTTGTTCTGGAGAAGCTTCGAGAGCATCAACTTTATGCCAAGTATTCCAAATGTGAATTCTGGTTACCCGAAGTCACCTACCTTGGTCATGTTATCTCCAAGGATGGCATTGCCGTCAACCCAGAGCGCGTTCAGGCTATTCTTGACTGGACCCCTCCGAAGACTGTCAAGCAAGTCAGAAGCTTTCTCGGACTGGCCAGCTATTGCCGCCGCTTTGTCGAGAACTTCTCCAAGATCGCCAAGCCACTGACTAATCTGCTTCACAAAGGCGTTAAGTTTGATTGGACAGACAAATGTCAGGAAAGTTTCCAGGCACTCAAGGATAAACTGACTTCTGCCCCAGTGCTTGCTCCCCCTGATTCTCGCAAGGACTTTGTCATCTATTGTGACGCTTCACGTCAAGGATTAGGCTGTGTTCTAATGCAAGAGCGCAGGGTGATTGCCTATGCCTCCCGTCAAGTGCGTCCTCACGAAGAAAACTACCCGGTTCATGACCTTGAGCTTGCAGCGGTTATCTTTGCATTGAAGCTATGGCGACAATACCTTCTCGGTAATCGTTGTGAGATCTTCACTGATCATCAGAGTCTGAAGTACCTGTTTACTCAGCCAGATCTGAACCTCCGTCAGCAGCGATGGATGGAAGCTATTGCTGACTACAACTGCGGTATATCTTATACACCTGGCAAGGCTAATGTAATGGCCGATGCCCTAAGCCGAAAGTCTTATTGCAATAATCACCAGGTCTACAAAGCTCAACCCCGCCTTTATGAAGAGCTATGCAAGCTGAACCTTCAACTAGTTCCACAGGGTTCTCTGAATAACCTTGTTTTGGAACCAACTCTTCTGAAAGCAATCAAGTCTGCTCAAGCCAAAGATGCTCATGTTGATCTGATGAAAAAGGATCTTGCCTTAGAGAAATCCAGAGATTTCTCACTTGGTGAAGATGGAACCTTATACTTCAGAGATCGCATTGTCGTACCCCGGTTCGAGCTTATGACAGAGAAGGTGATGAAAGAAGCGCATGACACCCCTCTCTCCATTCATCCGGGAAGTACCAAAATGTATCTAGACATCCGTCAGAAGTACTGGTGGTCTAAAATGAAGCAAGACATTGCCCGATATATCGAAGAATGTGACGTTTGCCGTCGCGTCAAAGCAGAACATCAAAAACCGGCTGGACTTCTACAACCGCTTCCGATTCCTGAATGGAAGTGGGATAAGATCCAAATGGACTTCGTCACTGGCCTTCCCAAGTCTCAGAAAGGTAACGATGCTATCTTTGTCGTCATCGACCAATTCTCGAAGGTTGCTCACTTTCTGCCAGTCAAGGAGACTATCACTGCTAGTCAATTGGCAACCTTGTATATCTCCCGAATTGTGTCACTCCACGGCATTCCGAAGGAGATCAGTTCAGACCGCGGCAGTATTTTCACTTCTAAGTTCTGGGATAGTTTCCAAGAGGCAATGTGAACTCATATTACCTGGAGCACTGCTTATCATCCCCAATCCCAAGGCCAAGTCGAGCGAGTCAATCAAATTCTTGAAGACATGCTTCGAGCTTGTGTTATTTCTTTCGGCAAGAAGTGGGAAGAATCTCTCCCTTATGCGGAGTTCTCTTATAACAACAGCTATCAAGCCAGCTTGAAGATGGCACCCTTTGAAGTGCTTTATGGACGTAAGTGCCGAACCCCTTTGAATTGGTCAGAAACTGGGGAACGAGCACTCATTGGTCCGGACATTATTCAACAAGCTGAAGAGCAGGTTCGCATTGTCCGGGATAATCTCAAGGCGGCCCAATCCCGCCAGAAGAGCAACTATGACCGGAAACACTGGGGTTCAACTTATCAACCTGGTGAACAAGCTTATCTGCGTGTCACTCCTTTGAGAGGCACTCATCGGTTCGGAGTCAAGGGAAAGTTAGCTCCTCGCTACATTGGTCCCTTCCGTATTCTCGCCCGTCGTGGACTGGTGGCTTATCAACTGGAGTTGCCACCTCAGTTCTCTCACGTTCATGACGTCTTCCATGTGTCGCAACTTCGTCGATGCTTCAAGGATCCGGAACGTGAAGTGGATTCGGAATTGATTGAAATTCAAGATGATCTCACATACAAGGAGCATCCGATCTGCATTCTTGAAGAAGCTGAACGTCGAACCCGCCAGAAGGTTACTAAGTTCCTCAAGGTGCAATGGTCGAATCATACTAAAGAGGAAGCCACTTGGGAACGCGAAGATAACCTCCGGGCTGAATACCCCGATCTTTTCCCTTCTACCTCTTAATTCTCGGGACGAGAATTTCTTTTAGAGGAGGAGAGTTGTAACACCCCGGTGTAATGATGCTACAGTAACCCCTGGGGTTAAGTTAATCTTTTTGCTAAACATGTGCCTGATCATTATTGTCTCATGTTCTTTCACATTCCAGTTGAATTCAAATTCAAATTTTGTCTGAAATTCAAAATGCTCAGACATGAAAACAAAAATGTTCATCATGTGCAGAATAATCCACAACTAATTTTGGTGGTGAACCAACAATTTTGCAAAAAGGTTTGAGTGGCCTAAGCTACTTCAAACAGTGGCCTAAGAAATAAATTAAATGCCTTTTTAATTTATGGAAATGGCAAACTATTTCTAAAGCCTCACAATCTATTTGGGCAGTGCCTAATAATTCTTTGAGATTATTTTGGCCAATGGCATATTTTTTTGCAAAGTCTTTATTGGCTAAAAAAAAAAGGCTAAAGCTGTTTAAAAAAAAGGGGGGAAAGAAGAGGGGGAGGGAGAGCCCCTGGCCTCCCCTTGGGCTTCGGCCCATCCCAGCAGGCCGACCCACCTCACCAGCCTGGCCGGCCCAGCTCCCCGAAGCGCGCCCCCCTTCCTGTTCCCCTGGTGCGCGCCGCTACAGGGGCGCGACGCCGCCCGACCACCTCGCCGGCAACGCCGCGGGTGGGTAAGGCCTCCACGCCCCGACGCCTCGGCCCCCTCGCCTCCCACTTGCCCTGCCTTCCCCCACCTACCTCCACCCACTCCCCTCTCCATCTCGGCCGCTCTCTCCCCCCTCGCCCGAGCGAGACCGCCGCCGAAGCCTTGCCGTAGGCGTGGCCCCGACCACCATTCGTCGAGCCACCGGGTCCCCGTGCTCCTTCTACGTCGTCCTCGTCGACCCCGCGCTTCAGGACGAGCTGGAGTGCCCTGCAGCGGCCGGGTCAAGCTTTTCCCCAACCTCGGTCGCCGTCGTCCGCCGCGATCGATTCCGCCTCCCCTCTGCGCTCCCGTTCACTCAAGGGCCTCCATGTGCCGCGCCGTAAGCCTCCGCACCCTCCTCCTTCCTCCGGTTCCCCCTCATGCACCGTAGATGGCTCGCGGCGCCGACGTCGCCATTGCCGCATGCGGCCTCGTCCGCGAGCTCGTTGCGCTCACCCTGTCCATCTCCGAGCCAAGCCGTGGCCTCCGTCGAGTTTCCGGAGGTTCGTAGAGCCCACTAGCGCCGTTTGTTAGCTAGAACGCAGCCCGTAGCGTAGGTTTCGGAGATGCCCATATTCCGGCGCCGCCCGCGGTCGTCGTTGAGCTTCACTCCGGCCACCCCCGCACCTAGGATCACAATAGATCGATGCGGGACGATCTACTCGTTCGAACGCAAGCAAAATCGCGCGAAACGGTGGCCCGTAGCGATTTTCCGAGCATCTCCGGCGAGCTCGCCGCCGCGGGAGGCCACCGGAGCAACTCCGGCGCCGGCCATCTGCGTGGCTAGGTGGGCCCCGCCCCTAGGTCGCTGACCAGTGGGTCCAGGGGGGCCCCGTTGACTGGGTTGACCCAGTCAACATGCTGACTGGGCAACCCCAGCCACTGACATGTGGGCCCCCCTCTGTTATATTAGTCTAATAATGTTTTATAAATAAAAATGATTAGTTAACCTAAAACACTCACTGACGCCAGGGGCCCACTCTCCTAATTGACCCTGTTAGTTTAGTTAATCCACTGTTAAGCCAGCAGAGGCTGACATGTGGGTTCCAGTGCCCCCATTGGTCAGCTTTGACCAGTCAACTTGACTGTTGACTGCTGACGTCATCTCCATGTCATGCTGACGTCACTACTGACGCAATAAACCTTTTCTGCTTTTAAAATAATTCAGAAATTGGTTTAAACTTTGAAAATCCGTAACTTTTAAACCGTAACTCCGATGAAAATGTTTTCTATATGAAAGTTGCTCAGAAAAATCCAACGAATCCGAATACGCGGTCCGTTCATCTGTCACATGCCCCTAGCATGCTGAACATGGAACTTTCCCCCTCCGGTCATCTGTCTGACACAGGTCCGGAACCGGGAACACCTTCCCGGTTGTTTTCCCCCTTCATCTATAACGTCTAGGACCGCGTTAGAGCACGCTTAGCGCTGCGTATCGTCATGTCATGCTTAGTGTTACCTCTGTTTGCTATGTATTTACTGTTTCTTCCCCCTCTCCTCTCCGGTAGACCCCGAGGCCGCTGATGCCCCGGTGATCGACTACGTCGTCGACAACGACCCCTCCTTGCCAGATCAACCAGGCAAGCCCCCCCCCCTTTGATCATCCCGATATCGTCCATTCCATTCTCTCATGCTTGCATTAGATTTTGCTACTGTTATTGTATGCTCCTATTCTGATGCATAGCCTGCTTTTGTAACCTGCTTATTGTACCTTACCTGCTTATCCTAATCTGCTTAGTATAGGTTGGTTAGTGATCCATCAGTGACCCCCACCTTGTCCTTGTTGCCCCTGCTTCATCATTGAAGACCCGTCCAACGGGATCGAAGACCAGGCCCCGACACCGCACATCACTTTCCCCTTAGTTGCTCGACACTGCTGGGTTACTATCGAGTGCCGAGGGTGAGACCTCTACAGCACTTCTGATGTTAACCTGTAGTGTAGCTATTCGGTCGTGGTCATCGAGGGTGATTTCCTCCTTAACCACTTCTGATACGGCTCTGTCGTGCAACCCCTCAAGTGTGAACCTCGAGGGTGATTCCTCTACGTTCACCTTGATGATTACATTGAGTGGAACCCACCGAGGGTGATTCCTTGGGTTTTCCTCTTGATGTTTGGACACACGGATACTTGGACTTTACAACTGTTACTTGGAAAGTGATGTGGAGACGGGTTGACCTGGAAGGTGCCCGTGAGATAATTACGAGGCGTGGCCGGGCATTCTTAGCCCTTGTCGCAAGTCCTCGAGACGGGGCAACGGGGTCACCTCTTTCGTGAGGCTCTGCTTGTTACCGCGCGTTCCTAATCCACTACGATTTGGATATTTGATCCGAGGGGCCTCTGGCCTGATAGCACTAACCATCACGTGGGCATAGTATGGGCGTTCTGCGTCGTATACATCAGCCAAAGCTTAATAGACGTCAGCGACGGAGCGGCGCGCGCCGGGTTGGACTGGTAAGCTCCTGCCTTTTTAGGGAGGTAGCTAGGTCTGCTCACCGGCCGCGTACGCAACGTGCAGGAGTTTCCGGGGAGATGGCCCATGACCCCTGGGGGCATAGGTTTAGTCTGGCGTGCTGGCCTCTCTATTAAGCCTAGGTCGGGTTGCGGCGTATTGTTTGGCTGAGGCCGGGCATGACCCTGGAAAGTGTGTCCGGCCGGAGTTAAGCGAGCGTGGTGGGTAAGTTGGTGCACCCCTGCAGGGAAGAAAACATCTATCGATAGCCTGTCCTACGGTAACGGACACTTGGAGTTGTATCCCGATCGATACAACTAGAACTGGATACTTGTGATGAGAACTGGATGGTGATGAGGATTTGATTGAGATGATAACTGGATAGTATGGCTCTGGGATTGCTTTCTCGCAGGGAGTCGAGAAAGGATCTCTGGCCGAGGTTGATAACACTACTACTACTTTACCTTATGCTACTCTACTCCCTCTTGTTTGCTGCAAGATGGTGGTTTCCAGAAGATGCTAGTCTTCGATAGGACTAGACCTTCTCTTTATTCTGGCATTTCTGCAGCCCAGTCCACATATACAGCCTTCCTTTGATAATGTTGCATATGTAGTGTAGATCCTTGCTTGCGAGTACTTTGAATGAGTACTCACGGTTGCTTTGCTCCCCCTTTTCCCCCTTCTTTCTTTTTTTCTGGTTGTTGCAACCAGATGGTGGAGTCCAGGAGCCAGATGCCACCTTTGACGACTGCTGCTACCCCGAGGGTGCCTACTACCACGTGACGGACGCCGATGACCAAGAGTAGTTAGGAGGCTCCCAGGCAGGAGGCCTTGCCTTTTCGATCGTTGTTGTTTTGTGCTAGCCTTCTTAAGGCAAAACTTGTTTAACTCGGGTCTGTGCTCAGATATTGTTGCTTCCGCTGACTCTTTTGTTTTCAAGCTTATGTATTCGAGCCCTCGAGGCCCCTGGCTTGTAATATAAAGCTTGTATTATTTTAATTTGTGTCTAGAGTTGTGTTGTGATATCTTCCCGTGAGTCCTTGATCTTGATCGTACACATTTGCGTGTATGATTAGTGTACGATTGAATCGAGGGCGTGACATCCATATAATACCCACAAGCTTCAATTCCGCTCCAAACAATGTGTCTTCTTAGGCTACAGTAATTTGCACAAAGGTTTCAAGTGCTTAGACATCTCTTCTGGACGAGTTTACATCTCTAGGGATGTTGTGTTTGATGAAACAGTGTTTCCTTTCTCCACTTTGCATCCCAATGCCGGTGCACGTCTACGCGCTGAAATTCTTCTTCTCTCTCCGGAGCTTTTGAATCCAACTGATCGTGGGGGAGATAAATATGTTGATGATCATTTGGCTAAAAGTCATACACCTGATGCTAACGGAAACAGTGAAAAAAACGTTGTTCAAAACTATGATTTTATGCAGAGTTCGGCTGGCGGTACAGGCGCTGGACACGAGGAGGATCCGGCTGACACAGCCCAGGGCGCGGATCCCGAGAGATTCGGCGCAGGTGGCGTAGGAGCAGACGTGGCGGATCCCGGGGTGGATTCCCCTGCACGCGTCGGGACAAACCGACCCAGCCAGTCCCTGCCTGGCATGTCACCAGGCGCTGCGGCGTGGTCGGGCGGGATGGCCCCGCCCCTGTTGCCATCCGCCAGTTGGCACGAGCCGGCTGGCTCCCCGCGGACGCATGATGGCGCGGACAGCCCCAGCCCCGTGCGGGCCCCTGATCGCACGGTTGTCGAGGATGATTCGTCCTCGCCAGTACGAGGAGGCAGCTCGCCCTCCAGATCTTCTGCGGCTACAGGATCGCCTGTGGCTACTGAAGCCGGATCTACTGCTGCCGCTGGTGTCCAGCACGAGTACGACTACACGCGTAACACGCTCGCAGCGAGGCATTGTCAAACCGTTGGTACCCAAGGATGGCACGGCCAGGTACAATAAAAACTTTAAGTTTGCGAACTTCGCTTCTACCGGTGAACCAGAAAATGTGATAGAGGCTTTGAATGATAAGAGTTGGAAAAATGCTATGAATATTGAGTATGATGCATTAGTGAAAAATCAGACGTGGCATCTAGTTCCACCTTAGTCAGGGAGGAATATTATTGATTGTAAGTGGGTGTATAAAATCAAGAAGAAAGCTGATGGTACAATAGACAGATACAAAGCTAGGTTGGTAGCTAAAGGTTTTAAACAACGATATGGTATTGATTATGAGGACACCTTCAGTCCAGTAGTGAAGGCTGCTACTATCAGGCTTGTTCTGTCTATTGCTGTCTCAAGGGGATGGAGTCTTCGCCAATTGGATGTTCAGAATGCGTTTTTGCATGGTGTTCTCGAGGAAGAGGTCTACATGCGGCAACCACCAGGTTTTGAGCATAGTTCTAAGCCACATCATGTATGCAGGCTGGACAAAGCTTTGTATGGTTTGAAGCAGGCACCAAGAGCGTGGTACTCAAGGCTGAGCTCAAAACTGCAACAACTTGGCTTTCGGCCATCAAAGGGAGACACTTCTTTGTTCTTCTTCAGAAAAGGAAAGGTGACAATGTTTATGTTAATTTATGTTGATGACATAATTGTTGCTAGCTCCTCACAAGATGCCACCTCAGCTTTGTTTAGAAACTTGAAAAATGAGTTTGCACTTAAGGACTTGGGAGAGTTACACTATTTTCTAGGCATTGAAGTTAAAAAGGTGCAAGATGGTATTTTGCTCGCTCAAGAAAAATATGCTTCTGATATATTAAAGCGTGTTGGAATGAAGGACTATAAACCTTCCAGCACACCCATGTCCACCACTGAAAAATTATCTTTGCATGAAGGAAATTTGTTAAGTCCAGAAGAGGGAACTAGGTACCAAAGTATAGTTGGGGCACTTCAGTACCTAACACTGACAAGACCAGATATTTCATTCTCTGTTAATAAGGTTTGTCAGTTTTTACATGCACCCACTTCTGTGCACTGGACAGCTGTAAAAAGGATTTTAAGATACATACATGGCAGCATTGGAATTGGTTTAAAATTATGTAAGTCTCCATCAACTGCAGTAAGTGCCTTCTCTGATGCAGACTGGGCTGGATGTCCCGATGACAGAAAATCCACGGGAGGTTTTGCTGTCGTTCTTGGTTCTAATCTTATATCCTGGCATGCAAGGAAACAGGCAACAGTCTCACGTTCCAGTACTGAAGCAGAATACAAGTCTTTGGCAAATGCAACGGCTGAGGTAATGTGGATTGAAACATTATTTGATGAGTTGGGCATTCCCAGATCACATGTGTCATGTTTGTGGTGTGATAATCTTGGTGCAACTTATCTGTCAGCAAATCCTGTGTTTCATGCAAGGACAAAGCATATAGAGATTGATTTTCACTTTGTTCGTGAAAGAGTTGCACAAAAATTGTTGGAGATAAAGTTTATTCCAACCGGAGATCAAGTTGCTGATGGTTTTACTAAACCACTTCAAGTTCGACAATTGCAAGCCTTGAAGAACAATCTAAACCTTGACATGTTGAGATTGAGGGAGGATGTTAAACAATAGGCTTGTATATAACGTGACAGTTGTCAAGGTGGGTATATTGTGTGCGTGTTGTTGTGTATATGGTGTGTATAGGCAGGTTGTTAGACTAGATGACCTTATCTATTGTATAGCTTGGAGTAGAGGTCAAGACTAGAAACAACCTGCCGATCCCTGCAATCTATCTCTATATATTAACACGCACGTGTCCCTGTCAAGGTGCATACGCTTAAACCCTTTCCTTCTTTCAACCCTAACCCCCTCCCCCTCCCTCCCGGCGTACCGGCAAGACTCTATGCCGGAGCTCTGTTTGATCTATTCCAACGGATAAATTTGAGGATGATCTGAATAAAAAAGTCCCACTCGAAGATGAAGCACTGTCATCTACCCAAAAGTTGCCTCTGCAAGGAGTAAAACCCTGATCTATCTACCAGCCGAAACGAGGTACCATGTTCAGTTTTTTTTTGAACATCACCTTATATTAATTAATCAAACAGTATACTTACAATCATTCGATACAAAATTCGCCACATAGGGTGGAACCCCATTAACAAGGATACCATCGGATCTATTGTCAAAACTAAACTTTGCTATGAAATGCAGTGGCGGACCTAGAAAGTGTTTGGAGTGGGGGCAAACTAATTCAGTGGGGGCATATTCTACAGAAATTCAAAGAATTTAAGCATATTTTTCGGAAAACACAAGCAAATCTTACTGAACTTTCAAATCTTCAGTGGGTGCCTGGGCCCCCACTCACCATAACGTGGGTTCGCCCCTGATGAAATGAGCCACCTCATTTGACAACCGACTAATATTAGCCAATTGGAAGTTATTTATCAGCTTAGATAAGCTGAGAGGTTCCTTCTTTAGATCAACCAACACTGACGCGTCAAGGCTCTCTGTTGCAAGAATCACCAGTACAAACGCACAATCAGTCTCTAAAATAATAGGATTGTGAAGAGGAATACCTATGTAAAGTCCAGCAATGCACGCTCTTAGCTCCACTTCATCCACGCTCTTACACGACTCAATGAAGTCCCACGAAGACACAATGACATTCCCAGCCGCGTCCCTAACCACCACCCCCACACTTGCTACTCTAACACTCTCCACAAAGCTGGCATCCACATTAATCTTTAAGTAACCAGCACGTGGGTGAATCCAAGCCATCTTATTTGTCCTATTATTAGATACCCCTCTTAATCCATGCAATGGCCATTTGCCTTTATATTTCGAGTCCACCGGAGGCACAACGTGACAGGCGACAAAAGACGACCAATAATTCTCTACAAAGCTAGCAGAAGCCGAGACTGACTCCTTTCCCTTATCAAATATCAAGTCATTTCTCAAATGCCAAACTTTTCAGAAAATGAATATGATTTGGTCGCGCATAACAGGCTTCAACTGACTTAGAAGAACAGTAAACCAATCATACCCAGTATATCTGAACACGTCCTCGGCACGCAACTCCCATATGCCCGTCATGGCCATACGCAGCGCAACTCTCATGCAGGCCCGGCCCTGAGGGGGGGCGAACGGGGCGGCCGCCCCGGGCCCCCATTGCCAGAGGGGCCCCCAAATGCTGAAGTTTACATATTGTCCTTGATTTCCTTTTCCCTTTTTTGCTACGATTTCATTCCATAATCCGCTATTTCATTCTTTAATCTACGATCCAATTAACAGGGGTGATGTTTACTCTTAATTTCCTTCCTTACCAGCGAAGGTGCGATTAGGAAACACGTATAGCAGTTATTGTATGGGATTAATTAGGAGTAATTATGAATAAAAATCTCCTAAGTCCCTTCCTTCCTCGAGACTACTGGCCTATACAGCGAGGGAACAGATTGCCCCCTGCGTGGTGATTGATATTCAACTTCCTTTTTCTGAACTTGCAATAGATATTCATCCCCTGTGCGTGCATGGCTGCCGGAGATAACCACGCTGCTGCTTCCCGTGCGATCATGCTAACTCTCCGGAGACAATTTACCAAGACCCGCAAAAAAGTATACAAGCTACAAAGAACAGAAGGTATGTCTCTGATCTCTACTTATACATGTAGTCTATCCCTATAAGATTTTACCATGATGAATGATCAAAATTTATAAATGATTATCAACGTTGCCTATTCACTGTGGCAACTAGCCGCTGGGAATTAGATAGTGTTTATACATAGTTATGATTAGGGTTATCAATTTTTTTAGTTCGGTGACATGCTGATACTTGAAATGGAGGAATAACACTAGAGGTTTTACATATCAAAGCAGTGATCATGGGCATTTAAATCATCTGCTAGTCTTGCCAATGGACCCGCTTCTAGATTGTGATCCAAAAATTAGGTTAATCTCAATTCGATATATAGTAAAGAAAGAGATTTATAAAAGAAAAAAACTATATTTTGTTTGGCTCACAATTCAACATATTTTCTCGAATTTTTTCTACGTTTATGTTAAGGCCCTTGGGATTGGGATCTAGTTTCGCCCCGGGCCCCCGAAATCTCGGGACCGGCCCTGCTCTCATGTTCAGTTTTTTAATGGTGAACATTCTGCTTACAATGACAGTCAGCTCAACTCCTCCTACCCAATAAGTACTCTTGGAGAAGCTCAACAACAAACATGCGTACGTACGTAGCGGGTTTTTCGGCGCAAGAAAATACTCCTAGGTATATGGTGCTCTGGTGGAGGGGACATTCTTCTCGTACCGGAACCGTGGATATCCTGTCCGGTGACCCGGAAGAGTGGTTCGCACGCAGCAAACCGAATTAACGGGTGACGGGGATTCGGTTCACCCACTCTCCTGGCACTCTTTGTTCGACTGCTCGTGCCCATGCTCACTCCTCCTGCTCCTGCTCACGTAATCGACTGGTAGTAGATAAAGTAAGGGATCGATCAGGTCGGGCAAAATAAAATACGGACGCCGCATTACGTAAGCTATACTAGCGACAGTGGCATACTTGCATATGTGCCCAAAGGACGTTTCATGGTCTCATGAAGTGAGGCATGATGTATGTTGACGCAGCGTTCACGATTGCAGCCTGAACAACTCCAGAAGGATCGTCAATATGCCCGTTAAATGACCCTTTTAGCCATCCAACATGGAGCACCGACTCAAGCTGGACCGACATGAAAGCCTAGAGCTTGGTCCTAGATTAGATTAGGGGAGCTGTGGGGAGTCGTCCCGCGTCCGTCATGACTACTCCCTTTGTTCGGAATTACTTGTCATAAAAGTGAATGTATCTACAACTAAAATACATTTAGATACATTCATTTTTTAGACGAGTAATTTCAAGTGGGGTATAACACTTCGGACCAATAAAAAAACACTGTTTGATCGGCTCTAAATTCATCCGCATGCATGCATTCACACAACTTAACCCCCATTCACGTCGGCACGCCATCATGATGTTTATTCCGGATTCCTGCATTGAACCTTCGCAGGTATGTTTGCCCTCCTATTTAGAAGTCGGTTGGTAACCCACCAAAAACCGTGCCTCCAAGCCCATTCTCCCGCCGTTCGAGCACCTGGTTCCCGCCTGTCGTTCGTCATCGCCATGGTGCGCTCGTTGGCTAAGTGGTACAAGAAGCTGAAGCACCGCACACAAATCGTGACGAAGGTGTGAGTCTGGCCCGCAATCAGTCAGGCCAACCTTCAAACTCTCCGGAGCCGATCTCGAAGGAGGAGGGCGATCTGTGACCATGGTGGAGGTCGTGTAGGAGGCGGCGTCGTGGCGGAATAGAAGACGGTGGCCGCCGATGCAGCTGACGAAATGGCGTCCGGGTTAAGAAAAAGGGTTTTCCCCTGCTTTGTATTATAAAGCAACCATCTGATACAACCAGCGATAGGTGCTGGGGCGAAAGCAGCACAATCACGCCCAAAAGAAAAGAAAGAGAAAAAAGAAAAGAAACAAATATCGATAACGGCGGATCGACAAAAACGACGAAGCCTCGCGACCGCTGCGTCCACCGGAAATCGTCCCTCAAGCTTCGAGACTCTGAAGCGCCGGTACCAATCAACACCTCGAAGAAGGGACGCGACGATGACGACGATGTAGCCAAGAGATTCCCTCGGTACGTGGTGGGGAGAGAGGAAGGGTAGCCCTGACGCCCTCCAGGAAGGTCCGGTGGTACCCTCAGGCGACACCGCGTCGGTGTCGGCCAAGCCAACAGGGATTTCTCCCGATCCCATCCTCCACCTCAGGTACTCCCGAGCTCGCCACCAAACCGACCACCACCCTGCGCCAACACGGACATGAAGCTTCCCACGTTGTCTCACCACGGCACCGCAAAGATGGCCTGCACAACGAAGAAGGGGAGCCGGGACTAGGGCAGCAGCACCTTCAGCATACTGGAGGGCCCCACCTCCACCGTCCACGACGGTAGCCGACCGGACGCCAAAGCAGGAGCCTACCAGGCCCGTGGCCCCACGGGTTCGGCCGGGCCCTTAGAGGCCCGGACAGCTCCCGCCTCCGTGCCGCAGCTGGTACGCCATCGGCGTCGCTGCCCCCTGTCCGAGCTGCTCCACCTCCTCACCACACAGACAACGATGAAGCCACGCCGGGGGCCGGCCCGCTAGGACCAAGATGGGGCCCGCGGGCCCCGATCTGGGCCGGGGGTGCGTCACCGGCCAACCTGCGCCACCACGCCGTCAAGGGGCCGCACAACCACCGCGCGAGCGGCCGGCCACCGCTGCTGGGACGCGGGCCGTCATCAAGTCAAGGAGCACCGCCGCCGCCCCATGCCCCGGGCAGGGAGCCGCGTGCACGGGGACAGGCAGGCTCCGCCGCCGCCAACACCATCCGGCCAGCGCCGGGGGCGCCCGTCGGCGGCGGCAGGGAGGGGAGGAGAGACAAGGGCGGCCAAAGGGGGGAGGCTCGCGCCGCCCCGGCCACCTCCCGGGTAGGTGGCACGGGGCGGATCTGGTGGGATGGGAGAGTGGGGGGAGGGGGCGGCCGGCGGTCGGCGGCGACGGCGAGGCCTAGGAAGGCCGGCGGTCGGCGGCGACGGCGGGGCCTAGGAAGGCCGCCGGCGGCGGGGGAGGGAGGGAGTAACCCTAGCGCCTCCTGTGTCACAGTTGAGCAGGACATCATTGCGATCCAATCAGTTATCATTCGGCGTCCGGGTTCCCCATGCTACAGGTGGATCAGCAGTACAATCTGGCGCTGTTGGAGGAGCAACACGCGGCGCTTGCTTAACTGGAGGCGGACATGATCTAGAGGGTGTTTGAATCACTAGAGACTAGAGACTAGAGACTAGTAGTAGTCACTTTTAGTCAGTAAACCTCCAAACACCCCTGACTAGTGGGTGACTAAAACTAGTTTAGTCCCTAGTTACCCCACCCCCAACATTTACTGACTAGAGACTAGTAGTAGTCACCTTTAGTCAGTAAACCTCCAAACACCCCTGACTTTTACTGACTAAAGTCCCCCTCCCTCTCCTCTAATTGGTGTTGCACAAGGGACATTTAATACTGAGACATTTAATGCTGACTAAAAACTTCTAAACAGGGTCTGACTAAAAACTTCTAGTCTGACTACTACTAGTCACATGACTAGAGAGTATCCAAACACCCTCCTAGTTTATTGTCTCGTGGGATTGTGGTAGGGATCTAGTAGTAGTACTACGAATGGCACCTGGACAAGCATTGATGATGGCAACGTTTCAAAATCGAGATCGATCGTGAACTACCGGTTGTACTTGTACCCCCCCCCCCCCCCCCCCCTCTCTCTCTCTCTCAATGAATGGACGATGGATCCAGATGTGATCGTTGCCACGGCGCCTTTCTGTATACTGGTACAGACCGTTGGTGGTAGGAGTACTCCAAGTACGTATACCATACAAGGACGAGGCGATCTTCTCGTGTCCAAAGGTAGGATAGCCCACGTCAGGGGATCCTCGTCCGTCCAAAGGTGAATGCTACGGATTTAATCGCGCTGTTAATGTGTGTGTCTCTCTCTGTGCTTGTTGCACTTGAGCCCAACACGCGGCTAGACGTAGTTAATGTCGTGTGGGGTAACCGAGTGCTCTGATCGATGGAGTAGCAGCTTCGGTGTTTGCAATTTGAACTTCCCAGAGAGTAGTTAGACTTAACCACGGATGCCGACCAAGGAGAAACAAAAATTGATTTCTGCAGTACTAATTTTGTTTCTTCAATTTCTTTTCCTTTTCCATAGACCTTTTGCCACGTTATTTTAAGTTTTTCTTGTACAACTTTCCTCTAGTAATTACAACACTATATTAGCCCACATCACCCACCCAAAAAGAAAACTTGTTAACCCACCTCGGTTTGCGGAGAAAACCTAACCCCAATCCCGTTAGAGTTTCTCTTTTCCTCTCCCGTCCGTGGTGGCTAGGGCATTCATCACCTCTAAGCTTTGTCAGTGAGCCTCTAGGTCCACCTCACCTCTTCCTGTCGCTCGGGCATCAGGCGGATGGGAGGAGGATCTCGGTGCCTCGACTCCAGCTAGTGGTTTAAGTTAGGTTTCCATTTCTCTCGCAGAGATGACGTCCAGCGGATGACGACACTTCATCTTTGAGTTGGTCTTAGGGGTTCCGATCCTCCTCGGGTTCATCCATTGGGATGGGGTCGATGGAGCTCCGGTGTAGAGATTCCTCCCGTCTTCTTGGTACAACGAGGTTAGGGTTTCTCGCCACTCATGCGACACCGACGAGATTTGGTGTCAGGTGCTTCAGACCGAATTAAGGGTTTAATGACGACACCTACTACTCTGGGGCAGTCGCTAGTCCTTAGGGGTCCATGCATGAAGACTTCATGACTGTCATCGAGAAGGTCAAGTCAGCTCCAGTAGGGGAGTGACGACAATGGCGCATCGACGACTCGTCCTGACGGCGGCAGTGGTCGTTTGATGGTGTAGGGTCCTCGATGTAACATTAGGATGATTTTGTGTTGTCTTGTGAACCTTTATAATAGTCTCGAGTCTTTTTGGAGAGAAAAAAAAGCTCAACCCACATCTCCCCGACTCTTTGCATTCAAGGGAATTAGTCATCCTCCAAAAGGAGCAGTAATATATGTTACAACATAAATTTTACCCATTACGGTTATGTGACCACCTACATAACATATATTGCCTTTGGAGGCCGAGCTCCATGGAGCTCAGTTTTGAAAAGATTTCAAAATTCGTCAAATTTCATATTTTTTTATATTCCAATAAATTCTGAAAGAAAATACAGAAATTCATGGAGGCATAACACACATGTGTGTAAATTTTCAGGACAAAATAGGTTGAAATGAGAGCTGTGAAAAAAAAAGACAAATTCGGCTCTTTTTAACACATGATACAATTCATCCTTCCAGACCATGACTTTGTCTTTTCTAGACGGGTCGCATTCAACATATTTTATCCTGAAATTTTACACACATACACATAACATACTTATTTACTTGCGCAATTTTTTTTAGATTTTTTTGGAACCAAAGAGTTTGAATTTTTAAATTTTCAAAAAAAGGCCTCCATGGAGGTGAGAGCCAAACGTCGGTTCTCCATGTATAACCCTTTTTTATCCCCAAAGTAGTTATCATATCGAAAATGTATGAAACTGAAATCACGTAATGCTGATTTGAAAAAAAAAACTGTTAAAGACCGAAATCATCAGGTACTGCTAGTACTAATGTAAGGTCTTAACACGAGAGTATTTCGGTGCGTAAACGGATTTTACAGGCTGTCGCTAAATCTTAGTCGATTATGACTTAACCAAGTCTCGGTCAAATAACAGAACATATAAAAAAAGAAGAAGAAGAATATTTTTACACGGATTTCTACGTAAAATCTCACTAATGTAGCATCGATCGACTGAGATTTAGCAATCCTAGTTAAAGAAAACCTACTAGTACATTGAGAACGGAAAAGGCTAAGCACCATAGCCCAAGCGAAGACAAGCCCATGCAAAACGGAGCATTCTAGGTCAGTGCCAGTACCTGATCTCCCGTGAGTGACTAAATAATCTTTTGAGAAAAGAGCAGCTAGGAGCAGCAGAATGGACCAAGAAAAAAGGGCGATGGTTGTAGGACTCCACAGGAAAGGCACGGCTCACTCCCCAACAGCCAAACCCTACCACCACATCCAACACGCACAAAGTACCATTCTCTATCCCTGATTGCGCAAAGGCAAACCACACCATCAAGCTTAATCGCCCCGGCCCTAACACTAACAGCAACGTCTAATCCAGGCACCAAAGATTTACTTACTGGATTGGGTGCAGGGCGAGAGAGAAGACAAACACGTCATCAAGATGCACTAATTATATTGTCTTCCCCACCACCAACTCTGGTACTCCCTCCGTCCTTTAAAGAGTATAATTCCAACTGTGTTGGAAGGTCAAACTATCTTAATATTTGACCGAGTTTATGCAAAAATACATCAATGTTCGTGAAACCAAGTAGGTATAAGATGAAAATATATTTTATCATGAATCTAATGCTACTAATTTGATGACATAAATGTTGGTGCATTATTATATAATCATGGTCAAACATAAAAATGTTTGACTTTCCAACAAAGTTGGAAGTACAGTCTTCAAAGGACGGAGGGAGTATGTGGTATCTCCCAACCCTCCTCCCGCTGGCCAACTCAAACCCCAAAGCATCCGCTTGCTTCATTTGAAGCAAACTTCGGTCTAACGGGCGTACCCAAACGAACAAAGTTATTCGCTCATGTTTTTTTTGGCTGGCCTGACCCCAAATCTGAAGTAAATTTGGGCCGCAAAGGCGTCTAGACTGACAAAAAACGAATGCTCTCCTCGGTCCTTCTTGTCCACTTGAGTCCGTCCTGGCCCACATATCAATGACTCGACGATGCATTCCCTTCGCGACCTACTCGCGCAGGAGCAGTCCCAGCTCCCCGCGCCTACCGCTGTCCTCCTCCTCCCTCCTTCGCCCGCCTCCTGTTGCATCCTCCGCCTCGCAGACGCCATTTCGTCCCCGTGAGACTTCAATATCCGCTCACTGCGCTGCCACACCTCGCCGCTCGCCGCGGTTCTCCTTCTCCCTCCTCCGTCCGCCGCGCCCTCCGCCTTGCAGACACTGCCTCATCCCCGCAGGACTCCAAGATCCGCCGCCGAAGCACACGCTGGCTGAGGTGGCTGCGCGTGGCGACCTCGGGCTGGCGCACCTCCATGCACGCATCGTCACGCACCTCGACCTCGGGCTGGATCACATCGACGGCTACGCGCAAATTCCCCAGGGTGCGGCCGGCACCCACACCACAGCCGGTGCTCCCCTTCGACGAGCTCGGCAAGTCGGCCCGAGAGCCTCTGCATGGTGGCGACCATGGGAGCCTATGCACGTCGCTGGCCAACTCCAACGCTAGACCATGGGAGTTGTGTACGGATAGCTATAGTTAATGGGCTAGGCTACACATCAGTCGACTGACTTTTTGGAATTGAGTGAGTCGATCAGTTTCGAACGTCCGATCCACATCCAACGCCGTAAAGCCTTTCTTCTACCTCCATCTCTTCTCCTTCTTCTCCAAACCGCCGCCCGGGCCGCCGGACGAACCGCCTGCGACCACCTCCCGCGGCCGGCGGCGCTCCCGCGCAGCCTCGCCGCCCCACCCTCCCCGGAACCGGCCCCCACCGCCAGTCTAGCCGGCGCCCCCGGCCATCCCTCTAGGCCCGCCGACATTTAGTTTTTTCCTCCGCGAAGTGCACTACCACCTCACCACCGCCGTCCATCACCACCCCCACCCTGAACCCTAAGATAAATACTGGGGTCATGGCGGCGAGCTCCTTCCTTCTTTCCGGCGAGGTCCTCCCTTCTCCTTCATTCAAAAATTGACTGATGCCAAATTCGATTCAACTGACTGATGTGTAGCTAAATTCGTAGTTAATATCGTGCGGGGTCATCGAATGCTCTGATCGATTATAGCAGGTGCAGCTAGGTCCCGCTGTAGATGCTCTGATCGCGGAGGAAAACATCACACGATTCCAGTCAACCGATGGTGCATCGGTCAGCCGTCCCGTCAGCAGGACAACATGCCTCTACTGCTTAAACTTATCTTCTATAGAAAAGACTAGCGGTTAAAATAAAAAGATAAATAATTTATTTTTTCTGAAGGTAGGAGATGAAAGAACCTGCACGAATGGCACTACTGTTGGCGAGGTAGAATGACTGTATACCGCACTAGTGATGCTGCCAATGATGCCCTTTTTGGCAGCACTTGCAAACATGCATGGACATTGGAATCGTTCACCTGCTCGATCTCTCTCCCTCTGTACTGCTTTAGGCCACTGGTCGCACTGCGCTGCACTGCACCCACACGCTCGTGACCTCAAAGCCTCTTCTTTGCCCAGCCACTATGCCGATAAGTACTAGTCCAACCTTTGTCAGGTGAGCTTTGCCAAGCATGTCAGGCCAAA
>NC_057813.1:659897525-659903366 GCF_018294505.1 Triticum aestivum | reverse complement strand
GTGCGGGATCTACAACCGGCGTCGCCGCTGGCCGGAGCCTCATCTTCTTGGCGCTGGGGCTAGCCGACTCCATTTTCCTTGTGGGCGTCGCGCCGAGCTCACGAGTTTGAGCAGAGTTGCGAGAGACGAGCCTAGTGGCAGTGCAAGTGGGGAAGAAGGAGGGCTGGAGATTTCTGTAGGAGAGGAAGAAGAGGAGCAGGCATTTTCTGTATGAGTGAGGAAGAAGGTGAGCGTGGTTTTCTGGACGAGTGAGGAAGATTGGGGAGCGGGGGGAATTGGGTGGGGAGACGGAAGCGGGAGAGCGAGTTGTTCGTGTTTATAAGGCACGCTGCACTAACTACTCACTTTTTCCCAAGAACCGCTCTCTTCTTTTGCGTTGCTGCATGACTGGCCATGCATGCAGGATGCATGTGCCCGCCGGCCACTGCATGCGCCTGGTCTGTTACTAGGCCTATTTAATAGGGTGGTTATGGAGTAAATTAAGGAGATTTATTTTCTCTGTGTGCATCCACCAAATTAGATGATGCGGTACTGGATGCAGACACTCACATTAAACTAACATTCAGAAGAACAAAAGTTCAGCATGTCTATGCATCTCAATGATTCACCATACTATAACCAATATACAAAACTGTGAGAAGGTGTGGAAATAAAGAAAATCGGTCGATACTTCTCTGAGCAAAGGGCCTCCCTACACACGCATTAATTTCCTGGGCATGCTTGTTTCTTCTCAATGTTGCGAGCACTTTGGGCATGTTGGCAACTCCACAGCTATCTAGATGCCTCATCTTGCAATTGATGCTGACACATTTGCAGCAAACACATGAGGCAATAGATATGACTCAACATGGGTCCATATTGTGCAGTTCCCTTGATATCCTATTCATTGTCCTGAATCTGAAAAGATAGGAAAATAGTAGCTATACTTAAACGGTGTTGCAAAACAGTAGCACATATCAATAGCTCGGCATGACAAAACACGATCATCTGGACGAAGGGGATACTGACCTGCCTGAGGAAGATTACATATAATTTCATAAGTCCTTGGTTGATTTCCACCTTCGGCTGCACTGCTTGTTTGCTCTTCCAAACATGACAGGATCATTCTGCACTGCATTCAGCAAGTCAACGTACGAATAAGCTAATTTCATCTTGCGGTGGTCATTGTACGTAGTTACGAATGTAGGAATACCTGGAGCACCATGAGGTTAGCTGACAACAGGTAGATGCAGCCATATAAAATTTGTGCGGTGCTACCAAAATTGAGGTTTGTATCCCTTCCCGTTATGAGAATTCTTCTTGAAGTTGGTAGATGTGACGGCTTGTTCTTTGCATCAAACTTGCCTTTCCCCTGAGATTTGTTCTTGTTGTTTTGGGGCTGGTTGGGCCGGAAGTTCTTCTCGTGTACCATGTGGGCACTAGAAGCTCCCTCGGTGACCCGAGCACATGTGTCTTTTGCTCTCGCCTTCTCCTCAAAATCAAGAGTGCTAATGAGATCCAAAACATAAAACTCATGTCTCTTGTTTTTCAGAGAAGTAGCAAAATCGTTCCACGAAGGTGGAAGCTTGGGAATGATGGTCCCAGCAACAAATTTGTCTGGCAACACGCACTTCAAGTACTCAAGTTCCTTAGAGAGTGACTGTATCTCATGAGTCTGCTGAACAACAGAGCACTCATCAGTCATCTTGTAGTCACAGAATTGCTCCATGATGTACAACTCGTTGCCAGCGCCCGAGGGCCCAAACGTGGCCTCGAGCACAACCCACATGTCTTTTCTGCTGTCAAACAACATATATGAATCCACAATGGAATCGTCAAGAACACTCAGCAGGGCGGCTTTGAAGCGGGTATCCATGTTCTGAAAAGCTTCCTGCTGTGTAGGATTCAGATCGCCCTCAGGCTTATCCTTAGGGGCGTCACAGCAGCACATGATCTGAAACCAATATACTGCTCTTGTGCACCACCTTTTATATTGCACCCCCTTAAAAGTAGGCGGCTTCAAAAGCGCAGCAAAACAACTCGGACTAAATTGCCTGTGATCAGGTTTTTGGATTGGATTGTTGAATATATGAGCAATTTAGTATGAGATTTAATCCGAATCAGAAGTAAATAGATCATGACGACAATTGCAAACATCAAAGTAATGATGCGGACTAAACCAGGAGGACAGAATCACATATTGTACAGCGGGAGCAGAACCGATGTGGTTGATGTTGTCACTCATGTCGTTGATGAATAGGTTACCGAGGTCGGGGAAGAAGGTTGTCATTGAGGAAGTCGTCGCTGGCAGCAGTCACAGGAGTGTGCTCCCCAAAAACCTGATCGCCCCTCTCCCGTACAGGATCACGAAAGGCGGGGTTCGGAGGACTGCTGTCCCTTCTCACGGTGCACGCCGGAAGGAGGGCTAGAGAAGAATTGCGTGGCGGCGCTAAGATTTGGAACGGTGCGAAACCATATGATACAGCGGCGGCTAGGGTAGAGCATGTCAGGTCGGAGTATAATAGTAGGCCTTTGGCCCCCAAACCCCACGTCCAAGTCAATAATAGCTCAAAAAAGAGTCAATAATAGCCCCACCAAGGTTTGTCTCAAAAAAATACGCCCTTTAGTATAAATACAATATCATTAATAATGGCCCCACCTTTTGTCTCACAAAGTAGAGTATGTTGGAGTACAACCGGCTACATGTTTACAATCCGCTTCTCTTCTCTCTCCTCTTCTCTCTCCTTCAACTAAGCACAAATACTATATTTAAATCCTTATAGCCTGCTTATGTCATCTTATTATAGTAGTACTTGATCTAAAAGTTACTATCCACTATGTAGTCTGAAACGCCGGGCGTGCAGCGGGCGGTGCCCTCGGTTGGCGTGCCGCTTCAACGGCGGAAGCAGTGAGAGGCCGCATCGCCCTGACTTGCCATCAATGTGGAGCGGCGGGCTCAGCTGGCGCCGGGCGGGAAGCGCCCGTGGGAGGGGGGGGAGGGGTTTTTGTTGGGCCAAGAAGGTGAGAAGCCAAGTTGGGATCGGTTCGGACGGGGAAATATCATGTGCTCCCATACTCTGCGTATGACACTAGTGTATGTTACTACTCCCTCCTTTCCGGATTATAGAGATGTTTAGAGTAACATAGTAATATGTTACAATACAAGTTACTCCCCACTATGACCAGCCTTGGCCTCTCCCAGTGCTCCACCATGTATAGCTGCTAAGCCTGCCACGTAGGCATAAAATATGATGTGGCACCAATAAACTAAGCACCTATGCATTGAACACTTGAGTTACTAAGCCATTTAATGCACTTAGCACCTCATCTAAAGAGCATTAATAGTATAGCCAACTGCTGGCTATAAGCCTGCAGCCCATGTTATAGTCAACATGTACTACAAAGTGCCTAGGAGCACGTGCTAGAGCTGGCTCTTCACGAAGAGCCCGCTTACCTTTTCTCTCCTCTTCTCTTTCCTCCAACTAAGCAGAAATATGCTACTGTTTACTCCCTCCCTTCCGGTTTATAGGTCTCAAATCTCAAATCTCATCAACCAAGGCTTTTGTGAGTGGAGGAATGTATCTTGTACATTAGAAAACTACCCAATTAAACTCATGCATTAATTTGGATTAATAACAGTGCATGCATGTTTGTCCACTAGATGAGTAGGAACATTACATGCATTGGTGTGTTCCTTTTTAATTCTTGCATGCAAAGATTTAATGCGCATTGGAAACTAAAAATGAGATGGAGATGAGCCCTCTAAATTGGAAAAACAAAAAAGTTGAGATAAGCCTTATAAACCGGAAAGGAGGGAGTATTCCTTATAGCCCGCTGACTCAGCTCTATTGTACTTGCTCTAAGGACATCTAAGCACTTGCTAGCACCCCCTTGACCGTGGACCATGACGGTGTACGTCACCTTGTGTCTCATAATTTTCCTCGTCATCATTTGAGTCCTATAAGATCTCACCCACATCATCATTAGCATGCAACCGCCTTGATAGACAACGTGCGCAGAAGGAGTAGAGGCGACTGGGGACGCACCACCACCACATCGTGGGCACTCCGTATATGCTCGTGTGCGTGCAGCATGCGTGTTTTTACATCAGTGCTAGCTCTAAGGCCGAGGCTGCGGTCGTCTTCGTCTCCGACTAGTAGTTGAGCAACAACAGCAAAGAGGTGCTGCAAGAGATGCGTATGCGCCATTGCGTGCGAGCTTCGCCATAGCACGACAAACCGGACGTTGCCGCGGATGGCGCACGCCTCCATGCAGCCGAGTGTGTGCGCATGCATGTGTTATTCACGTGCATTCTACGGCCGAGCATGTGTGCATGCACATCTTGTGTACGTGCGTTGTGTGCTCCATGTTGTGCGCGTATGTGCATGAGTTGGATCGGATGGAGTTAGTGCGTTCGCTTGTGTACATATTTTAGAGTGTAGATTCACCCATTTTGTTTCGTATGTAGTCCCTTATTGAAATATCTAAAAAGACTTATATTTTGGAACGGAGGGAGTATAAAACATCTTCAACTTAGCATCCTGATGTACCGTCTCTAGTGGTTAGCGAAAAGTTCATGTTCTTTTAGTTGTTTATAGGTGGGCAGGCGGCAAAAAACAGGGGAAATGCGCAAGGTTCCTTGCAGACGCTCCACCGCGAGGTTCCTTGCTCCTCCTCTATCGTCGGGAATCTATGCTCTTCAACTCTTTTCTTTTACGTGAGCTTTGTTCATCCTTTTCCCAACACGTGAGACATCTAGCATCAAGGTGCACGTGTCATGCAAGAAAGTGGAGATAATCAGATAAGCAGTGCATAAGTGAGTCGTGCGGGGGGGAAAGCGGGGGGAAACCCTTTTCCGTAAGTTAGTCGTGCACTTCGATGGCACCTACGCAATATTTTTTCTCCTCGATGGCACGTGAATAGTGCATGTACTCAACGAAGGAGCACGGGATGGTAGCAATGACATGGTTAGCCCTTTTTTGGAGAGATTACGTACTACTAGTAAATAACTTTGATGTGTCCCGTCAACTCGCAGAACGATGAGAAGCTTGATTACACCTTAAGTGCAGCAGTTCATTTGGTGTCTGATTGCCAGAAGCACTACTGTAGAACCATCGACTTCCGGAAGAGGCGAAGAGCCAAGCGCATGGTCACCTAGTAACCTTAGGCTAGGTGTAGTGGGAGTAACATAAGTAGAGGTACCTCCTTTTTTTTATTCTAGAAACAACCACACGCGAATATCAAGGTGCTGGTTACGTAGAACAAATTTCCTGCAGTCCGTGCTCAGCACTCCTGTCACATCCCTAGTTCTGGTATGACCTAGACTAGCTAGCCAGTTGTGCATCATTTTTAAATTCCATTTAATTTTGAAATGAGGACTTGTGAAACCCTCAGAATCATCTCTGAAAATGACCCAAATAAAAATTGTTCCAAAAAGGTCCAAGAAAATGTTCATGTTGCTCTCTGAAAATATTGGTCAGACGTAAAATTCAAACAAATATTTTAGGAGATCATGGATATTTATTTTGGCCATTTGGATTAATCCGATAATTATTTGCATTGGATATATATATATATGTCATATATATAATATATGTCCAAAAATTATGCCATTTGCTGAGGAGCTCTGGAATAATATAGTTAACTCCTGCAAAAATTGGCATAAGGAAATAAAATGGTTTAGTATTTTTATTAAACCAAACAAATGTCAGAAAAATAGAAAAGAAACAAAAGGGGAAAAACCTTACCTGTGCAGCCGGGCACTGTGCAGCCCAGCAACCCAACAGGTCGGCCCAGCTGACTGGCAGCGCCAGTCGTCGTCTCCACCGCGCCAGGAGGACGCCGAGCACGCACTCACCGCAC
>NC_057813.1:659875340-659897265 GCF_018294505.1 Triticum aestivum | reverse complement strand
CTCCCTCTCTCGCGGCCGAAATCACCGTCGCCGCCGTCCACAGCCACCGTGGCCTCGGCCACTGCCGCACCTCCCCGACACGCTCCCCAGCTCCGCCGCGACCCCCTCAACCTCCTCGTCGAGCCACGCACCTCCGGACGGCCTCCATCCTCGTCACCGTCGTCTCTTCACCGCCGGCCGCCGTGGATCCCCATCGCCGCCCCGTCGACGACAGCGCGTCCCCGAGCTCGCCGTCAAGCCCATCCAGATCGCTGTGAGCTGCTGCTCCTCCCCCCCTCTCCGTTCTCGCCCTCGTGCAGCATAGCCCCTTCTCCCCTCCTCGCCGAACACCGGCCGCCGCCGCGAGCTTCGCTCCGGCGAGCTCCGCCCCCCAGCTCCTCCCACCTACTCCACCAGATGCGCGAGAGCCCGGGCTACGCCTCGGTGCCCTTAGCCGCCGCCCCCGTGGCCTGTAACGCGGACGCCGCCGCGTCCTGAGGTCGCCGCCGACGACCTCGCCGGCCTGACGTGTGGACCCGACCTGCCAGGTGATTAGCTTAAGCTAATCACCACTTAGTTAACCTTGAGACACTCACAGTGGGCCCCAGCGCCACTAATCTAAGTTAGATTAGAATTAACCCCCCTGTTAACTAACTGTGACACTGACGTGTGGACCCCACACGTCAGGTTTGACCCTGGTCAGCCCCGGTTGACCTGCTGACGTCGTGCTGACGTCATGCTGGCGCAAGAATATATTTTCTGGAATAAAATAAATCAGGAAATTCCAGAAAATGTTCAAAACTTCAAAAATTCATATCAATTCAATCGTAGCTCAGATTGAAATAAATTATATATGAAAAATTATCAGAAAAATGCAACCTATCCATCTATACCAGTTTCATGCATGAAAAACCAAGTTATACCTGCTGTATAAGTGAAACACTAAAATGACTTATATAAAGAGCTTATTTGGAGATGCATTTGAACCTTTGGTCCAAATGGACTTCAAACCAAATGAATACTAGTTGCATTAGCTCAAACAGCATCACATCTTCATGCCATGTTCATGCATCATATTGTTGCATATGCTTGTGTATTGATTGTTGGCACCGTTCCTTCTCGATAGGTGCTACTCCGGAGACCGTTCCAGAGTACCTGTCTGTGAAGCAGTGCCTCCCTTGTTGATCTACCAGGCAAGCAAACCCCCTTGTTCATTCCGATACAATCCTACTCTCTTGCTCCTGCTCTCAGTTATTGCATTAGGACAACAACGATTCATCTGCTACTTTGTGCTGCGGTAGTTGAACCCATTCCTCTGCATGACCTGTCATTGCCACAGTAAATAGTTGAAACCCACTAGCATGTGTAGGAGTTGATTGAAGCCATTGTTGTGTTCCTACCATGCTATGCCTGCTATTGCTTAGAGTTGTGTCAGGTCTGATTCATTGGGAATGAATTGGAGTGTTATGATATGTTCTGGTGCTGAGAGTTAAGTGTGTGAACACGATTTGGTAAAGGTAGCGGTGAGAGGCCATGTAGGAGTACATGGTGGGTTGTCTCACTGGAATCGTCCTTAAGCACTGAGTTCTATGTATGTTGTCCAATGACTCGATACTACCACACATTGGGCTCCGGGCGCTCCAAGCCCTCTCGACTTATTAACCAACTTGATCTCAGTCCAGGAGTTGCAACTAGTTTTTGGTGTTTGTAGGCAGTGTTAGTAGTCTACCAAGTGGCACCCGGCCAGGTGGGCTTGGGACAGACTAGGCACAAGTGGCATGGTGTACCAAGCATAGATCCATCTGGCGAGGTGGGCTTGGGAACCCTGCACACATCGTTTAGGGCCGTGAGCGAAACCCCGGCCGGATCACCTTGCGGATGGAACCCGAATAGGCGATAAACCTGGGCTAGAGTCTTGTGTGGTTAGTCAGGTCGTGGACGACTCCCTCGCCAGGCTTCCGCTTGAAGGTTGCCGAGATACATGACGTGTACATGGAGGTAAGTGGCGAGAGCGTGTGTGAAGAAGTATACCCCTGTAGGGTTAACATGATCTATTCGAATAGCCGGGTCCGCGGTTATGGACTTCTTGGATGCTTACATGGTACATAGACAACTTTAAGTGGATACTCTAAAATGTTCAAGACAAGTGTGAGTGCTATGGATGGCCTTCTCGTAGGAAGACGGGAATGAATCCATAGTAGTGTATTGTGTGGTGACTAGTGGACTCGTGTGCGCCATATCACCTCAAAGAAGTTCTGGTAGTCGTAGAACAGGATAGCCACAGAGTCAAAATTGGCTTGCTGCAACTAAACCCCACATTACCCTCTTGATACAAATGCATGTATGATAGGATCTGATGTAAGTCTTGCTGAGTACCTTTGTACTCATGTTGCTTTATTTATGTTTTTGCAGCGGAGACTTCGGTCTTACTAGTGTTCTCGTGGACTTCAACAAGTAGCTTGTACCTCAGCTACGATCTTGATCGGATGTTGTAGATAGTCATGCTCTTCAGCCTTTTTCATTTGTAGATGTCTGTACCCAGACCTGTAATGCTTCCGCTTGTTGCTTGTATGCTCTGTATGATGGGTCGTGTGACCCCTGTTTGCAATAAATGCTATGATGGATCTTTTGAGCCTTATCTATATAAGTTGTTGAGTTATGCTGTGATGCCATGTTGTACAACACATACTTGCATGTTATGCGTACGTGTAATGTGTATTGCTATGTGTGGGATCTGACTATCTAGTTGTTTATCCTTAGTAGCCTCTCTTACCGGGAAATGTCTCCTAGTGTTTCCAGTGTATTGCTATGTGTGGGATCTGACTATCTAGTTGTTTATCCTTAGTAGCCTCTCTTACCGAGAAATGTCTCCTAGTGTTTCCAGTGAGCCCTGGTAGCTTGCTACTGCTCGGGAACACTTAGGCTGGCCGGCATGTGTCCTTCTTTGTTCCTGTGTCTGTCGCTTCGGGGAAATGTCACGCGATGAACACCGGAGTCCTGTTAGCCCGCTACAGCCCAGTTCATCGGAGTCCTGTTAGCCCAGTGCTACAGCCTGGATTCACTCGCTGATGACCGACACGTTCGATGCTGGGTCATGGATGCCTATCCCTGTAAGTTAGTGCCACTTTGGGTTTACAACTAGCCATGTCAGCCCGGGCTCCTTGTCATATGGATGCTAGCGACACCATCATATACGTGTGCCAAAAGGCGCAAACGGTCCCGGGCAAAGGTAAGGCGACACCCGTGGAGATACCGTGCGTGAGGCCGCAAAGTGATATGAGGTGTTACATGCTAGATCGATGTGGCGTGGAGTCGGGGTCCTGACAACTCCTCTATCTCTCTTCTCAGCCTGCCAGCGGACGCGCAAAGCCCATCATTTGTTTGCTCACATGCGGCCCCACATGTCAGTGAAAACGCAAGAGGACCCATTGAACCTGCACATCTTTCACCTCGACATGCTAGTGATGAAAAACAAATCCAAGAAATATCTTTGGTGGCCTCTTTTGGAGTTACTCAAGAGTAGTAAGATTCTATTTAGAGTTTAACCCAAGATGCACATCTCATGGCTTCAACTTATCAACTACCACTCTATTTTCTTTCATGACATGACCGGGATGCTGGATGTCCCACGTGTCGGCAAAAGGAGGAAGAACCCGACCAAATCTTCGGTTGTGCTCTCGGATTAGATTAGTTGTGCTAACTTAAATTTTTTATTGTGTACTCCCTCCGTTCCAAAATACTTGACTTCCATTTTTCCAAAAAATTGATGTGCCTATATACTAAAACATGTCTAGATACATATATATTTTGACAAATACTACCTCCGTCTGGGTTTATTGATCCCCATTATATTTCATGCCAAATTTTGACCATAGATTAAACTAACAAAATGTTTACGCATGTCACCAAACATTATATTTTTGAAAACTATGTTCAAATACGAATCCAATGAGATAATTTTTCTTGACATGCATTAACATTTTGTTAGTTAAATCTTTAGTCAAAATTTGACACAAACTACAAAGGGGAGCTATAAACCAGGACGGAGGTAGTAGAAAGGAGGGAGTAGAATGGATGCAAGTTTTTGTATTGGGAAGAAGAGTACATCCATATATTGATAGAGCGTTGGAGTTGGCCTTACAAGTGGGACCGTAGTTGAGGAAACCGACTATCGGCAAACCCCCACCTTGCCCGCAGCGCGATGGCTGAGTTAGAGAAACGATGAGGTTGAAGAGATTGCTCTAGCACGGACTCCAAGATATATGGTGTCATATGGAAGTCGTGCTGGTGGCGTGTGCCGTACTCCTGGACGTGAATGCTTGTTCTGGCCCATGCCACCCTACTACTCCTACTACTTACTATACAGTACTACTAGTATCGAGGATTCGAGGTGCTGGTTACGTAGTACAATATGGCTACAATAAAAACAGCCGCATGACGCGCGAAGCATGTGAAGCTAGTACAAATAGTGTACTACTATTGTTGATTATTGGCCTCATCCGATAACCTATTGCAATGCACATTTCATCGGAATTAGTTGCCAGGCACCAACAAGTATATGGGCGCTGCTCGTCCTGATGCTCGTGATCATCACCATCGTCATCTCCCCCTTGGTTATAAAAATTTTCAATTATAGGTGGTGGAATTTTCACAGGACCTTGGAAACACAAGAAGAAGGTTAATTAGTAAAGGGAAACTTGCTAACCCGCTTGCATGTGGATGAAACAATTATAATTACGGTGGAAGACAAACGTACCGAAATCATAATGATTCCATGCAAAAACAGTGCCACGAGTGGTGGCAGCAAACACAAGGCCCTCGTATTCAATTGCATCACAGTACTCATCTGTGTACAAAAACTGATTTTTGAGCAATGTCCATCGAGTCAAACCAGCAACGACGACAACAAGCTTGTCGAAGATAGCAACAACTTCATAGTTGTTGTAATTCCAAGAGCGGGTGGGAACTCGAGAAATTGCTATCTTTCATAGAAGACAGTCACCATGATTGTATTTGAACGTGCGTACAATACCGGTGTGCTCAACCTCTGGGTAGTCTGCTGAGATTTTTTGGAAGTGGAACCCGGTCACGAGTGTACACATTCACAAGTTCTCACTCGCAGTTGGACCCAATGAAAACAACCCAATCTCCATTTGCGCCTGCCCAGGCCTTGCCCTCAAGCGATGGCATCTTAACATCATACGTATCATTATCAAGTGGCATCGACTTGCACAGGGCAAGGCCTCCGTCGTGACGGCGCCGGTCATCAGGGTCACGGCGAAGAAGATAGGGGAGATCAAACCGTTCCTTGACTCTTGGGTTCCTTGTAATGATGTTATTAGTTGAGTCAAGAATGGGCTTGAACGAACCTGCCATGCTAGCCGAGGTGATGACGTCGCACCGATCAATGAATTCCTCCACCACGTCATCTTTCAGATCGGGGAAAGAATAACAGGGTCGTTTCCGTCCTGTTCCCTCCATGGAGAAGACGATCGAACAATGGCAGAAGAGAGCGTGAAGGGCTGAAGGAAAATGGAGGAGGGAGAGGAGGAGCGTGCGACAACAGTTCCAAATCAAGAGGGAAAGGCGAAGCGTCGGTGGACGGTTGCCAGTTTGCCACGGTTCACGAAGGGGCGCCCCGGCCTACACGTCGGTTCGGAAATACTCCTACTACTCTCCGTCGTCTCACTGATATGTTGGAACGGGACCACATGTCAATGAAACATGGTGTGTAATTTCTCGTGCAAAATGCGATCTGGCCGCGTTGGCCCGAAGTGCCACATTAGTTTTTTTTTGAAAGTTTGCCGCATTAGTTATCGACCTTTATTTTTTTAACATGCAATATGAATGGATAGCTCCTGTGGTCATCACACGTGAGCGGATATAGTGATGGTTGATTCGCCCGAGCAACTTTACTGTGGGAATATGGGAGTACCTGCGGATTCAAGGAACAGAGAAATGATGGTTGCTTCATCCGAGCAACTTACTGTGGCGAAGGTGGGGCTCTGTGATTTGACTTACTCTGGTTCCCGCAAGAAAAAAAAGGTTTCAACTTAGGATTCATGTGTCTTGACTCGAGATTATCTCGTTACAACATTCCATCAAATACAAATGAAACTACCATGGCTAATGCATCTCAATGGTTCGCAGATCAGCGCCAATATTCACATCACAACTGAAGACAAAGTTTTGAGAAGGTGTACAAATAAAGAAAAATATATAATTGATCGATGTTGTTTGTAGGCATGGATCCATTTCCTTGGCACAATGTTCATTGCTTGGCAGCTAGTTTCACCGAGCTCTGTAGCCAAAAAAGAGGTGTATGAAGGACACCACAATCCGATCATTTTGTGCAGCTCCACTAAAATCGGGTGGACCATCCCTGTTTGCAAAGATATCCAGTCAGTGTGATTACAATAATAGTGGAACTAGATGATGAAACATAACACACATAAATAGAAGCCGATCACCTCTACAATCTCTCTTTAGGACTAACTTCTTGTCGGAGAAGATTAGGCACGGAGTTGGATGAGGAGGATAGCAAAACCAATCTCCCTTTCCGCAGTCCCACAAAAATGTAAAAACGTTGCCCGTGTGAAATTTTGGCGGAACTGCACAAAACACTCTTCAGAAAAGTGATTTGTGCAGTTCACCAAAAGGTCGCAATAGCAACAAGGTGAAAATGGATAGCCCTGTTTGCAAAAGGAGGTCGAAAGGAAACAATTACTGCCCAATAACACGAGTTGAAGACACATACACCGACAAAAAAGAAGCATGTTCCATGTAAAAAGGGAAAGATAGCACATGGTGGTTTATAAAAAATGGTTTGAGGACGAGATTGCAACATGGAAAGTACGCCGGCCGAGATACGATTTAAGCAAACAACTAAAGAAGATCCACATGCAGCAACGTGGGAAGATGGGCAGTGGAGCAAGGCCGGAGGAAGCTGTACCTGAGGGTCGTCGGGATGTTACTAGGAGGGCGCTGGCGGCCGGGATCTGCCCATACTGCTGCAGCGAGCAAGTGGCGAAGGCCCTACCGTGCCGGAGCTTGGTCAGAGAGAACGACAGGTACCGCGGATCAGGACGAGCTGCCTCAACGCCGTTGAACGGAGATACAATGCACATCCTCCCTTTCTGCCGGCGGACGGGATGCGGCCGGATCACTGACCAACGCTGAGAGAGAGAGGCCACGGCGGCCTTGTGTGAGATTGTGTGATGACACTCACGATAGACAAACCCATTTTTTCCATTTTCCCCACGGCAATCATTTTATATTCTAGGCATGGTACCCAACCCTCCTTCGAGTAAACAACCGCTACACGCGTCAAATTATCATGTGGGCTGCCTTTTCGTACAGAAGCGAACTCCACCGTGTACCCGCGCGGGTGTGGCCGGGAACGAGACGTGAGTACGTGCGTCCTGCGTGCACTTCTTCTTTAGGTGCAGGTACGTACATGGGTGGGTGTGAGAGAGATGGTTTGTGCAAAACAGAGGCAATGTTGATGATATCTCAATCAGAAAAACATAACATATGCCATGTGTGTGAAACGGAGTCATGGACGTGAGATATCGATAGAATTGAAAACAGGGATGAAGTGTGTGGTTGCGCGATCGATAAAGAGTGCCATCAAATTTGTGTTTGCCCACGTCAAAGATATAGGGCGGCTGGCCTACTGGAATTTCAGAGGGCAGAGGTGCAGTTCTTCTCCGTGGCATGGATACCTACCTACAACGTTCGACTATCGGTGTGTGTGGGGGGGGGGGTAGAGACCGGTCGACTAGTATATGTCTGGGGAAGGGGAGAGACCTAGCTATGTATTGAGGGGAGAGACCTAGGATATGTGTAGCAGAGGAATAAGGTTGGGAAAAAGACAAAGGTAGAGCGTCGGAGGGTTGGTGGTGGAGTGGCGTCTCACAAATCGTGGGAGAGGCCTGGTAGACAAATGGAGGGTATGAGTGCAATATCAATAAGAGAGGGCAGGGGATGTCTGTTTGTCTATGCACGTGCGTGTGAGAGATGGGTCGGGAGGTATTCAAGGATGATGAGGGGAGAAGATATGGTCATGGTAAGCATGCGTAACTACATAGGAAGATCAACCGTCGTGTGTCCGAGAAAAGGAGAGACATAACAAGCGAGGTAAGTGTATCGGTGCTTGGTGAAAACGAATTATAGTCGACATGGCTATATGTAGGGAGATCAGTTCATATACACGCCTGCATGTGTTAGAAGAAAATAAGGTCCGGAGAGGCAGACATGGGAAGAGAGTGTGGCTAGGAGGTGGTGCGAGAGGCCTACCATGTCGAGGGGGGAGGAGTGTGCGAGCATGTGACTAATGAAAAGAGGGGCGGGAGTGTGCACCTGCATGGAATCGTATTGGACATATGGGGGCATGGACGGTGAGAAGAGAAGAGGGAAAGTATATATGTGTTTGTTGTAGGCACACTTGGCTAGAGAGGTATATCGACCGGTGTGTGCCAGAAAGAAGGAGCCGGGGGCCTACACACACCTCTGGTGGACGACCTAAAGAGAAATAATGAACGTGCGCGATGGAGGGGACGCTAAGGGTGTGTGAGGGGGCGGGCATGTGCATGCACGATAGAAAGTTAGCGCTAGCTAGCTACAAATAGAAGAGGATCGTGAAGGTGTAAAAGACGAACAAAGATCATAATTCATTATAAAAAGGTGGATACGGATACTTGAATAAGATATCATAATGTACAACATTGATTATAATTTAGGCTAATGTGTGGCTTTTGCAACTCAGGTCTAAATACTTGTCATAATGTAGGGGGCGGGGCACTATTCTTTGTGTTATAAACACGGTGTACGTATGGAACATGGTTTAGATTATGAATATATAGTTAGTACATCAAATGTACTATTATTTGGAATCTACATCAAGTGTATTCAAAAAATAGAATTCGAGTTCATGTAGTACACATAGTTCATATCTATCTCTATAGTAATCATGTGGTGTGTTATTAAGGTAATACACGAATGATGGTTGAAGTTGGCAACAATCATGATTGTAGATTCTTATTGAAATAGAGAAATGAATTCAAATTTAGTTCGAATTGCAGAGGTAGTATAGACATTTGGAATGCACTAAAATGTTGGTATGAGTAGGTTACATGCATTATACAGCAAAGCGAAAAAAATTAATCGGACATAACATGGATTCATACTCCCTCCTTCCATCTATATAGGGCGTAATGAGATTTTTAAGACCGCCTTTGACTATTGACAAGATTAATAGTACATGACATGCACAATGTGAAAATTATATCATTGAAAGAACCTTTCATAGACGAAGTTAACGGTGTGCTTTGTGTAAGTTGCATGTCATATATCATTGCTCTAATATTTGGTCAAAGTTAGCATCGAAAAACGCATTAGGCCCAATATAGATGGAAGGAGGGAGTAGCTTTGAATAGCATTTGTATAGTAAAACGGGGCAAGACTCTCTCTTTGTGTGGTGTGAATAGTTTTATTTTTTTCGTTTTCTTTTTGGTTGAGGGAAGTGCGAATTGATTTGGTACGTACAAGTACAATATTACTACACGTTAGGCTTGTCCCTAAAATTCAACCCGCGTCTTGTTATATCCCAAAAATTCAGATATCATGCTCCCAAAACTGGCGCCTTCACAACCCGCGCCTTGCTATCCCGAAATTACAACGCGCGCGAAAACTCCCTCCAGCTGCCAAATCCCGACACGCGAAATCCCCCTTCTAACCCTGAGCGAAAGGGCCACTAGTTCAAATCGGTGGGGGGTACTTTTGTAACACACCCTACATTTTGGACAAGCGCGTCCCTAAGTCATGCTTCACGCCCTCCCATCGCCCCCTTTTCGCCATTCGAAATCACAGGCAGCCATAACTTCTCCGCTCCAGCCGCGAAACCCCAGCCTCCTCCGTCCGCTACGTCACTGCTGCCCAGTCGGAGCCTCTTCCCCAACGACCTCGTCCACCGCAACAGCTCGACGTCCCTCGTCCACCTCCCCGGATGAGGATCCGTCTTTCATCTTGTCGTCCTGCCGGTTTAGCCTCCCCGTCCTCCACCTCCAAGGAGCTGCTCCGATGATCGCCTCGTCTATCGCGGCTGCTCCATCCCCACAGCGCCGCCTTAGCATGCTCCACCGAAACCGCAGCATCCTCACCGACTCCTCAGACGAAGCAGATGCCTACTCGGCGCCACCAAAGAGGTTGTACACTCATCGCATCGCACCTTCTCCTTAACTCGACCTCCCGGCGTTGATGGTGCTCCAACCCGCACCGCCATGGAGAGACTACCTTGAAGCCGGCGCTGCGGGCGACATCTCCACGGCGGCTCTCCCCCAGTGCGAGTCCCCTTTGGCGGCGGCGTCCATACCAGCCGGATCTGCTGCTGCTGCTCCGGCTCTCGCTCGCTCGCTCGTGCTGCTGCTGCTGCTCCGGCTCTCGCTCGCTCGCTCGCGCTGCTGCTGCTGCTCCGGCTCTCGCTCGATCGCTCGCTTGCCCAGCTGCTGCTGCTGCTCTCCCCCTCGCTCGTGCTGCTGCTCTGCTCCGATTAAGCCACACTTTAGTCGACTGAATCGACTTTTGGGTCAGTCGATTTCCAGGGGTTGGGGGGCTCGCCAGAGTTAAGGAAGAACCACCCGTAGTGGGGACGGGGGTTCGCTGGAGAGGTACCCCACTATCTATCTTAGGGTTTAGGGTGGGGGGGCTAGAGGGCTAGTGGGGGTGGCGGTGGTGAGTTGTTTCGGGGCGGCGAGGTGGCGCTGGGTCCAGCGGTTCGGCCGGTGGTGGCGGGAGGCTCAGGGGTGTGCAGGTTGAAGATGAACTGCAAGCCCTCCCTAAACTACATGTCAAGTGTCTCTCTGCTACCATTGCGTTCAGTTTCGACAATAGCTTTCAGATTCCACAGTTAATTTCAGTTTCGACAGTTAAGTTCAGAGTCAACAGTTTTTACCTCATCTGTTGTAGTCAGGTGGTTTTTGGTGATGTTAATTTTCCATCCATTTTTCATCATCTATTGGAGATGCTATTAGAATGCCACTTGAGATTGACGATGTCTGTCTTGTGCTGCTTCAGCCTTGATGTCTTACGGCTCACCGGAGCTGCTCCAACAACAGAACGATCCATCACAATAGAGCAGTGCCCTGGACGCCGTCTATAGATTCCTCAGATCTTCCTCCACACCTCCGACAGCCACCTCTGCCTCAACTACTTCAGCGACCAACCCAATGATGCTGAGGTCGACACGGCTACGGCAAAGAGGTTGTACACTTGTTGCGTCACTTACTACTATACATTCACGTCGATCCATTAGGGCTATTTTGGTTCAACGGAAAAACATAGCAATAGGGAATTTTCCAATGGCACTCTACTATTCAATTATTCATGCATTTTGTTGAAAGGAATGAAGCAAAACATCCACCTGGACCTACTTTTCAAAATCCTATGAATGAAAACAAGACCAAGTGCATTAGTGCCAGAATAACATTCTAACTGTACACGCTTTCATATGGTTTCTCTTTATTTTGGCCATGTTTCTTTGCATTCCTCTGCTCTTACAATTCCTGTAAACCAAACACCCAAGTTGACAGAAATCATGTGTTTACAAATGCTCTGTTTACCGTGTGTATTTTCCTATCCTATTCTGGTGTTTTTCCTACCCCTGCGTTTTAAGAATCATGCAAGCCAAATGAGCCCTTACAGAATTACTTCAGTTACATGTATGTGTTGAAGGGAACTTTGTGTGGTTTGTCCTGTTCCAGCCGCGATGTCGTCCACCTCACCTGAGCTGCTCCATCGACAGAAGCATCCACCAAACCAGACATCACGACTCCTAACTGTCTTTCGCCGCCTCAGATCTCCTTCCCTGCCACCGGCACGCACCCCAACGGCATCACCATCATCGACTCAGCAGATGAACCCGAGGAGTACGCGGGTCCACAAGAGAGGTCGCACTCTTTTGTTTCTGCTCATGTTATGCATTGCTTAAACTTACCTGCTACTTTATCGTCCTGTTCAGCTCTTGGACTCCCAACTCAGATCCAAATTCATGTTCAAACTTGAGTTCTAAATTAGTTGTGGGGCACATATCGAGGCAGCAATGAATAGTATGTCTGTCTAATATATGGTTCACCTAGGGTATGCCTATGTTGTTCATCTTGGGTGGGAAACAAATAGTAAAGCAATCATCATCTGTCTTTTTATTAATTTAAAGCAATCATCAGCCTGCTATCATTATTTTTGGATCCATCCACTGGTTATTACCATCACTCTAAATTTCTGCATGCTCTCCTTACATAATCTCACCATATTTTTTCGTATGCATGTCAGATATTGTACACAGTCATGCTGAACATGTAGAGAAGAAGAGAAGAGTTTTGCGCGGCAATACAATGCCATGCAGACATTGCTCCATGGTGGGTTCAATGGCAAAGCCTCCCCACCCCTCTCCAGATTGTAATCGAGAGGAAGATATCTGTTCTGAGGCGGATTCAGACGCCGCTGACCACTCCTATTTACCCCCCAAGGTGTCTACTCTACCTTGGCATGATGATGTTAGTCATATCATGAATATGTTGCCTGGCAGTGCCTACTTTTGACATCATATATGTCATCTTCTTAGTTTAGACATGTTCTGTAATGCCACCTGTTTAGTTTCTATATCATATATGGGAATTATGCAGACTCATGTCTTTTAGCCAGCCATAATATATGTGAAATGTGCAATGCCATCCTGTTTAACCAGGCATCATATATTTGAATGATATCTTGCCCATCCTTTTCTTCATTACATTTCCATTTGTCGACAATGTTTGTACATTAAACTACTCTTCCTGTGAATCAGCCATTTGGGTGGGAGATGAAAAAAACTGGAGTGAAAACAAGGCCTTCAGAGCAGACAGTGCTACCTGTCGAAGCAGATCTCTTGTTGGGTTCCGATAGCTCCTCAGATATGGATTCAGAGATAGATGGCTAGTCCTATTCTCCTACTAAGGTGTATGCTCTAACTTGGCACGGTTATACTGCTCATATCATGCATACGGTGTCTTGCATTGCATAGTTTAGACATCATATACACAATATTCAACACCATGTTCTTAGTGCAGACATCATATCGAATGCCCTCTGTTTAGCATATAAATCACAAATGTGAATTAAATGATGCGATCCTGATTATTTAGATAACATGTAGGTGAATTATGTCATGCGATCATGTTTTGTTATTCACCATATCTTTGAATTATGTTATGCTATGCTATCCAGTTTAGATAGACATCATATATGTGAAATTATGTCATGCTATCAGTTTTAGTTAAACAATATACATGTCAACTATTTCATGCCCTCTTTTTTCCACACTATCTATTGCATCTATCTCTCATACAATGTTTGTACATTCAACTATGTTTCCTGTTTATCAGCCATTTGAATTAGAGCGGGTGATGCCAGTATCTAGCGGAATAAAAACACGGTCTTCAAATAAAACAGTGCTACCTATTGGTGGAGATAGCACCCTGGTTGTACATGCACAAGAACCAGCCCTACCACACATAACCCAAACTCTCGCAGATTGTACCCCTACTGCGATGGACAGAGAACCAGCTTCACCCAATCTAACCCCAACCCCAGCCGATAGTAACCCAGTTCCTATTGACACAGCACCGTCTCCACCACAGAGCTCCCAAACAAGAGCAGTTAGTAAGGCAGCTCCAGTGCCCAAAGGGCCAGTACTATCACGGCGAGCCCCAGCTCCACCAGTTAGTACGCCTATTCCCGTGGAGGAAGCACAACCAGCCAATCGTAGTTTAGCATCTATCGCATTTGATGTTGTTAAATCGTATGTGCGTATCTTCCCATCTTGGAAATATTATACTGAAGATGATGGAAAATGCCAGTTGCAGGTGTTTGTCCAGGAGTTATGTGTAAGTAATGTTATTCATGGCAATTACTTTGCTTCGTCCCATACATCCTACCTCCATGATGGTTATAATACAACAAATTTTCCCATTTTTCTCTATAGAGAAGGACCGATTTGGAAACTCGGGATGAGGTAACCTGTGCTAATACCTCTGCTATCTTCAAGAATGCTTGGTGGCAGTATCGGAATTACCTGAAGAAAACGTACTTCACCGGCAAAGAAACTCATCAAATTCCCTTGTGTTCTCATGAGACACATTTACTGGACAATGACTGGGAACGCCTTGTTCTGTACTGGTCCCGGACCAAGAATGTGGTAAGGTCTATGAGCTCATTTTCTATTTTTAAGTATTATATTCTTGCGTCTTACTGTGCTCTGTTCATGTAGAACAAGTGCATAAACCTGAAGAACAACGGTTCTAATTTAAGATTCCATTGCTATCATAGTTCAAAAAAGCGCTAGGCGTTAATTGTGTGTTTTGCCACCGCCTTGCACTTTACTGACCAATGCACATGGTTATGCGCAGTTATGCACAGATTAAGCGTAGTTATGCGCAATGCATTTTGCCAACGCCTAGAGCCTAGGCGTGCTTAAGCGCTCGCTTAGGCGCGCCTTTTTTTAACAATGATTGCTTTGCTCTTGTATCATTGTATTTACTCATACAAACTTATTTTTTAATTGAAGGATCTAGTCAAAACTCCAATGGCACGGCAGGTATGTTCACGCATGTTTCTTTAACAGATTTGCTCTTATCAATAGCTCTTTTGATTTCAATTTCAATTGTGTATACAGTTGACTTTCATATCATGCACATTACTAGCATCACAACAGAGCCAATAGTGTTGTTGTACATGTAGACCCGTGGTACCCATCTGAAATCTTGTTGTGCCATGTAGTTTCCCACGCTTTGTATTCTTTCACTGCTACTTTGTCTTGAACTGATATGATTTGAACCGTGTCTCTATTTTGATTTGGCAAGACAATGCAGTGACCATAGGACATAGATATATGTTTATTTGATGCTTTTATTATGTACTGGTACTTGGCAATAGAAGACTTGGTAGTTTAATCCTGTCCACCTTACTAATGAACTGGTTCACCAAAATGAGTTTAATATACTAGTACATGCTAAACTTGTTATGTGTCTGCTTGTTTCTTCTTTTAGAATGCTGACAGAATATTGGGGAAGAGTGCCTTATTAAGCAATGGTAAAGGAAGTAATGCATATAAGGTTCAGGATAGTGACACATCCTTGTTGGTCTCCAACAAAGCTGATAAAACAGCTAAGGAAGACTATCTTAAATACAGCGAGACAACCCCAAAGTCCCGTCTTGGTTTAGTGTTCGAGTTACTGGCCACTACCGCTTGCACAAGCTATTCAAACTCACTGTCTGAATCAGTTCAGTTTTTTGAGTCTCAACTACAAGCTGAAAGACATCGATCAGCTGTGCTGCGACAAGAAGCGGAAGGACTACGGAAGTCCCTGGAGCATTCAGATGCACACTTTCTGGTGCAACAGCAAGCGTTGGAGGATTTTAGCGCCAAACAGGACAAAGCTAATCAGCTTGCTAAGCTTATTGCCAACATGGTGGATACCCAGGATAACGTTTCTTGAGCTCTTTTGAAGTTGTTTCAGTTATGCTCTTGTTTTGCTGCCGCGTTTATTTGCACTGGTGGCCAATTTTGACGGCCAAGTGTATGTAATATGCTGATTTGTTCCCTATATTTGCACTGGTGGTGAACTTTGATGCCCAGTGGATGTAATATGTGTAATAGCGGTAATAGGCTAGCCTTAATTGCTTGCTTATTTATTTCCTTATTGTCTTGTTTAGTTGTTTGCTTGTAGTCACTGCAACTCTTTTTCTGTGTTTTTCTAGTGGCCACAATAGCCTATTTTTGGTAACTAGGCCAAACTAATCATGGCAACACATGGACTGTTGTAACCATGGGTCTCCTGCAGGCCGTATGATCCATGGGCCTTCGTTTCGCCGTAGGACCATTGGCCTTCTATACGGGCCGTAGGATCCATCAGCCTTCTATACGGGCCTTAGGGATCAATGGGCCTTCTACGGGCCGTAGGGTCCATGGGCCTTCTACGGGCCGTACTATACACGGGCCTCATACGGGCCGTAGGATCCATGGGCCTTCTACGAGGCGTATCATCATTTCGCCAATCATGGGCCATACTATTCGTGGACCATAACGGGCCGTTAATAGGACATATTTGATAAATCTATGAAAACAGCCCAACGGGTTTTTTTGACATGAAAATGGCCCAACGTATTAACGGTCCGCAAACCGGCCGACTGTAACGACGGGCTGAATTTGGCCCACAAGCAGAAAACGACAGTAACGGGCCGTATGTAACCGAATGCTGCAAATGAGCCCAAGAATCAATGGGCCCTGAGAAGGCTGAAAGATAACTTGGGATGGAATCGACCCAATGGAATAACGGGCCGTTAATGGGTATAAAGTGATACACTGTTCATTACGGGCCAGTTTCAGCATGGGTCGTTAATGGGCCAAGAGTTACAAAGGTCCTCATATGGGCCGAAAGAAGTCATGGGCCACACACGGGCCGGAAGTTAAAATGGGCTAAATCATATTGGACGGCCCAGATGACGCTACTGGGCCTAATTCGGATAGGGCGTAACGGGCCCTGGGTTAGCGGGCTGTAAATGGGATATATGCGAACAGGCCTTTAACAGGCTTTCCGTGGGCCGGCCCGCCACCTTTTGACCAAGTCAAATGGGCCGGCCTTTTCACGGGAATGGGCCTTTGTTGGGCCGTGCCACGTGTCACCGTATCATAGGCGCCTTCGGTCCAATGAGCGGATGACATCTGCCCTAATGGTGAGCCGACACGTGTTTCCTCCAGCCAATGATGATTTTACACGTGGAAAATCCCCATTGGTCGGGGCTGTTAACGGGTTATCGGATCCAAAACCCGACCCGATAGCTTAACGGCGTTCCTTTATGGTGGATGCCACGTGTCGGTCACCCTTGATGAAAGCAGTTCTGTGACGCGCGATTTATCGTCATGGAAGTGGACACTTCCATGATGATAATTTTGGTAATGTCATGGAACACTTCTACGACAGCACATGTATGACTATCTTGATTCTGTCATAAATTTGTCATGGATGTACATGCATGACAAAAAACACGGCCTAATGTGAAAAAAAACGTATCATCACGGAAGTGTATTTTTTTCTAGTGAGTGCTGATCATAAGACTTCTATTAAAATGCTTAAAGAAGTTATTTTCCGAGGTTTGGAGTCCCTAGATATCTTATGACTGATGGTGGTTCACACTTTATTCATGGTGCTTTCCGTAAGATGCTTGTTAAGTATGGTGTTAATCATAGAATCGCGTCTCCTTATCACCCGCAGTCTAGTGGTCAAGTAGAGTTGAGCAATATAGAGCTCAAATTAATTTTGCAAAATACTGTCAATAGATCTAGAAAGAATTGGTCCAAAAAACTCTATGATGCATTATGGGTCTATAGAACTGCATACAAAAATCCTATGGGTATGTCTCCATATAAGATGGTTTATGGAAAAGCATGTCATTTACCTCTTGAACTTGAACATAAAGCATATTGGGCTATTAAAGAGCTCAATTATGAATTCAAACTTGCCGGTGAGAAGAGGTTGTTTGATATTAGCTCACTTGATGAATGGAGAACCCAAGCATATGAGAATGCCAAGCTTTTCAAAGAAAAAGTCACACGCTGGCATGATAAGAGGATACAAAAGTGTGAGTTTAACGTAGGAGATTATGTGTTATTATTCAACTCTCGTTTAAGATTTTTTGCAGGAAAACTTCTCTCAAAATGGGAAGGTCCCTACGTTATCGAGGAGGTCTATCATTCTGGTGCTATAAAAATCAACAACTTCGAAGGCACAAATCCGAGGGTGGTTAACGGTCAAAGAATTAAACATTATATTTCAGGTAATCTTATCAATGTTGAAACTAATATTATTGAAACCATAACCCCCGAGGAATACATAAGAGACACTTTCCAAAACGTTCCAGACCCCGAAAAGGCATAGGTGCGTGAGTAAACCGACTCCAAAACAACTCTAATGCCAATGTTTATCAGTTTTGGATTATTTAAGAATTTTAGGAAGAAAAAAGTAGTCTGAAAGGGACACGAGGCTCCCACGAGAGAGGAGGCCGCCCCCCCTATAGGGCACGCCCCCCTGTCTCATGGGCACCTCGTGTGCCTCCCGGACTCCGTTTTCTTGTATGTTATGTATTTTGGTCGGTAAAAATTCATTATATATACTCCCGAAGGTTTCGACCACCGTATCACGCAAATATCTTCTGTTTTCGTTTCGAGTTGTTCCTGTTGCAGATTTGGAACAAGATGTCGTCCCAAGATTCAGAGGGAGAGAGCTACATGGCTGATTATATTGCAAATCCAAAAGTATATGGGGATGTGGAACATTATGGCTGGACCACAGAGGAAGAAGAAGACTATGATGCAAAGAGGAAGGAGGAGACAAGCTCTGATGAAGAGGACGATCTACTACCTCAACCTGGTGATATGCATGTGGAGTTCAAGAAGTCAAGCCTCCCTAAGGTCCAATCTATCCCACTACATTTTTTGCAGGACAATAAGGCAGCACTATGTAAAAAGATAATGAAACTTCAGCTCGAGAATGAGGATCTGAGGGAGGAAAATTTTAGCCTCAGACACAAGCTAGAGAAGAAAAATGCGACAATTCCACCGTCATCATCACCACCTCCATCAGCTCCAAAGAAATAGTCGCATGGGTATGGGCACTCCCTTTGGCAACTGCCAAGCTTGGGGGAGGTGCCCCGGTATCGTATCACCATCACACTGCTATCTTTACCGCTTTATTTAGTTCGATCCTTTTAGTAGTATCTTGATTTAGTAGATTGAAGTTTTGATATCAAGTAGTTTTGAGTTTTGCATTGTGATCTCTTTATGTAAGTGAGTCCGTGTGCTATCTATAATAAAGATTAGTGTTGAGTCAAAGGCTTTGCTATGTTTCTATGATCTTGAGAAAGTAGAAAGAACAAAAGAGTTCATATTGATCTTATGGATAGTGATAACTTGACACATAGAAAGTATGAGGCATAAAAATTGTTGAGAGTTCATGAATGTAGCCTTGGTCATCGTTGCAATTAATAGGAAGTGGTAAAGAAAGAGGGGTTCACATATAGATATATTATCTTGGACATGTTTTATGATTGTGAAGCACTCATTAAGTATGACATGCTAAAAGAGTTGATGTTGGACAAGGAAGACAACATAATGGTTTATGTTTTCCGACATCTTAGTTAATGTATATTGTCATTGACCTTCCAAACATGTTGAGCTTGCCTTTCTCCCTCTTGCTAGCCAAATTCCTTGCACCAAGTAGAGATACTACTTGTGCTTCCAAATATCCTCAAACCCAGTTTTGCCATGAGAGTCCACCATACCTACTTATGGATTGAGTAAGATCCTTCAAGTAAGTTGTCATCGGTGCAAGCAATAAAAATTGCTCTCTAAATATGTATAACTTATTAGTAAAGAGAAAGTAAGCTTTGTACGAACTTGTTGTGGAAGTAATAAAAGCAACGAATTGCATAATAAAGGTCCACATACAAGGGGAATATAAAGTGACATTCTTTTGCATTAAGATTTCGTGCATCAACCCTACACGCGCATGACAACCTCTGCTTCCCTCTGCGAAGGGCCTATCTTTTATTTTATGTTTTTACTTTATGCTTGAGTCAAGGTGATCGTCACCTTTCCCCTTTTTCATTTTATCCTTTGGCAAGCTCCTCGTGTTTGAAAGATCATGATACATATATCCAATTGGATGTAAGTTGGCATAGGCTATTATTGTTGACATCACCTAAAGGTGAATACGTTGGGAGGCAACACAATAAGCCCCTATCTTTCTCAGTGTCCGGCTGAAACTCTATAACCACAAGTATTGCGTGAGTCTTAGCAATTATGGGAGACTACGAGATAGTTGACTATGTGAACTTGTTGAAAAGCTCTATTATTAACTCTTTCTGATGTTACGATAAATTGCAATTGCTTCAATGACTGAGATTATAGTTTGTTAGTTCCCAATGAAGTTTATGAACCATACTTGACATTGTGAATTATTTATTACTTGAGCATAGGAAATCATATGACAAAATCTATTTATGTTACTGTTATTAGAATGATCATGATGCCCTCATGTCCGTATTTCATTTTTATCGACACCTCTATCTCTAAACATGTGGACATATTTTTTGATTTCGGCTTCTGCTTGAGGACAAGCGAGGTCTAAGCTTGGGGGAGTTGATACGTCCATTTTGCATCATGCTTTTATATCAACATTTATTGCATTATGGGTTGTCATTACACATTATATCTCAATACTTATGGCTATTCTCTCTTATTTTACAAGGTTTACCATGAAGAGGGGGAATGCCGGCAGCTGGAATTCTGGCTGGAAAAGGAACAAACGTTGGAAACCTATTCTGCACAACTCCAAAAGTCCTGAAACTCCATGAAACAACCTTTTGGATTTATTAAGAATTTATGAGCGAAAGAAATAGGCCAGGGGGCAGGGGGGCGCGCCCCCCTATAGGGCGCGGCCCCCTATTGCCTGGGCCCCTTGGTGGGCCTCCGGCATCCATCTTCTGCTATATCATCACTTTTACCATGGAAAAAATCATGGGCAAGCTTACGAGACGAAACTCTGCCGTCACGAGGCGGAACATTGGCAGAATCAATCTAGGGCTCTGGTGGAGTTGTTCTGCCGGGGACACGTTCCTCCGGGAGGGGGAAATCATCACCAAAGTCATCACCAACGATCCTCTCATCGGGAGGGGGTCAATCTCCATCAACATCTTCACCAGCACCATCTCCTCTCAAAACCCTAGTTCATCTCTTGTATCCAATCTTGTATTAAAACCACAAATTGGTACCTGTGGGTTGCTAGTAGTGTTGATTACTCCTTGTAGTTGATGCTAATTGGTTTACTTGGTGGAAGATCATATGTTCAGATCCTTTATGCATATTATTACTCCTCTGATTATGAACATGAATATGCTTTGTGATTAGTTAAGTTTGTTCCTGAGGACATGGGTGAAGTCTTGCTATTAGTAGTCATGTGAATTTGGTATTCGCTCGATATTTTGATGAGATGTATGTTGTCTTTCCTCTAGTGGTGTTATGTAAACGTCGACTACATGACACTTCGCCATTATTTGGGCCTAGAGGAAGGCATAGGGAAGTAATAGGTAGATGATGGGTTGCTAGAGTGACAGAAGATTAAACCCTAGTTTATGCGTTGCTTCGTTAGGGGTTGATATGGACCCATATGTTTAATGATGTGGTTAGGTTTACCTTAATACTCCTGTTTGTAGTTGCGGATGCTTGCAATAGGGGTTAATCATAAGTGGGATGCTTGTCCAAGTTAGGGCTGTACCCAAGTTGCGGTCCACCCACATATCAAATTATCAAAGTACCGAACACGAGTCTTACGAACGTGATGAAAACTAGCTTGACGATAATTCCCTATGTGTCCTCGGGAGATCCTTCTTCATTATTAGAATTTGTCCAGGCTTATCCTTTGCTACATAAAGGATTGGGCCACCTTGCTGCACTTTATTTACTTTATTTACTTTTTGCTCGTTACTATTTATCTTATCACAAAACTATCTATCACCTTTTATTTCAGTGCTTGCAGAGAAAACCTTACTGAAAACCGCTTATCATTTCCTTCTGCTCCACGTTGGGTTCGACACTCTTACTTATCGAAAGGACTACGATAGATCCCCTACACTTGTGGGTCATCACCCACGCATACTTAGGCTAACCACCGCCGCCCGCCCGCATTAATCCGGCGCGGATTATGGTGACCATTTACGCCATGCAGCGGCAAGTCCAATCACGGCAGTGAGCAGTCCAATCGCTGGCTTCAGTCCGCGCGTGGCGTCGATTCCCACACGGACCGCCTGCACTCGCCGCCCGCTCGCCTGCCGCACGCCACCGCTTTGTCCGCCTGCG